>NW_008669175.1:16740-56415 GCF_000695815.1 Acanthisitta chloris
AGCTCTGCTGTAGATACCATGTGTCAGCTTATATGGAAGCACGAGGAAAGCAAAGCCAGCAGCCACCAGCATTGGTATTCTTCCATCCCACAGCCACAGGAAGGAACAGATACTGTAAGGCATAATTAGAAGGGCTCACAGAGATTTTCTTTTAATTAACAGCCCTCAGTGCTAAAAGGCAGGAAGATACTCCATGCTCTGAAGAGCTCAGAGTCCAATAGAGCCAATAAACAGATCTGCCTGGCTGAAGTGCAAAGAGATAAGAGCTGTAAAATGAGGGTGTGACTTTTCAAATGCAGAACGATGCAGCTGCTTAGCTCTGAGAAAACTGGGAGAAATTTGCCTACAAGTTTGCTTTCAAGTTCCTTTCCCATTTAGAAGCTTGCATTATAACTTGGAGCATCTGGGCTCTAGCAGAACCTCGTGTAAGCAAGAGAGAGGTGACAGGGAATTAGGACAGGGCTTGGAGCAACCTGGGCTAGTGGAAGGTGCCCCAGCCCATGGCAGGGGGTGGAATGAGATTGTCTTTAAGGTCCCTTCCAACCCAAATCATACTATGATTCTATCTGGTTTGACAGGAGGTCTCAGAGTCAAGCAGCTACTCGTAGGAGTCCAAGTCTTGACTGTTTCTGTGGGATGCTCTTTTTGGCCTTCACCTGCAAGGACACCTTATGTCTGGCATCCTAGATGAGGCTTTATATGGACAGAGCTGATTTGGGCATTCAGAGCTGCCTGGTATGGACAGAACCAACTCCTCAGTGAAACTCCCCAGAAGCAGGTACAAGGCTGTGGTGCTCACCTGCCTTTGAGAGGCAGTGATGCCCTCCAGCCTGTGAGTCCCATCACCATGAAGCTTCAAGGGGTTTTTTTTGGAGAAGACAGCTGAGCTATGATTAGTGAGGGGCTCAGAGAGGCTCTGGTGGCTCTCAGGATTAAAAATCCTTCAGGGAAGTTGTAGCCAGCATTGTGCTGACTTGAAAACAAACACCAGAGAGCAAGCTGAAATAAATGGCTTCGTCTGGCACTGCGTCTCCTCAGCCTCTTGTAGCAAATTGAAAGCTGGTTCCTGCATAATTCAACACGCATTACTGTGAACACGGATGTGTGTTGCATCTAAATAGAAGCAGGAGGCTTGTTGAAATGCCCTATTATTGTCAAGCGGCTTCTGCCGATGAGGTGACATTTGTAGCAGGTTTAGCAGATGTATGAGATCAGCAGCAAGAAGTGACGAGGCCACCGGATGAGGAGAGGGAAGACAGAGGAGTTGCTCTCCTCCCAGCCATCCCCTGAGAGCACAGGTGATGGAAAGGCTGACAGATTGAGTCCCTAATAGACACAGGGTAAAACACAAGCTGTTTCCTCTTAGCCTGGTGTGTTGGGGCCTTTTATTTGTGCCCCTGCTCCTCAGTCTGCCTTGAATGCTGCTGCAAGGACATTTCTACATGGCTGTGCCAGGCTGGGATGGAGATGGTAGAGTGCTGTAGGAGTTGGCACCTTCTCTCACACAGAATAATAGACTGATTTGGGTTGGAAGGGACCTTCAAGCTTATCTCATTCCACCCCCTGCCATGGGTAGAGACCCATTCCAGTAGAGCAGGTTGCTCCAAGCTCCATTTGGCCTGGCTTTGAACACTTCCAGGGATAGAGCATCCACAGCTTCTCTGGAGAACCTGTGCCAGTGCCTCAGCACCCTCACAGGGAAGAATTTCTTCCTGATATCCTAATCTAAACTTACTCTCTTTTAATTTGAATCCAGCCCCTCTTGTCCTGTCACTACATGCTCTCGTGTTTGTGATTCTCGCCTTGTGCCATGGTCCCCTGGCTGCTCTGAGAGCAGGTACCTGTCCCTGGGCAATGAGATGGGTTTGTCTCTGCCCCACATCCCCAGCAACCATGAATCTGGTCTGCTGTGGTCTTAGCACCACCTTGGATGGGCTCCTGGCCACTGAAAGGCAAAGCCTGTAACTGAGAGGTGTTATCCCTATTAGTTCTTAATTGGCCTTTGAATGTCTGGTTTCAAGTCACCATTTTCTGGAAGTTGTCTCCAAGCTCCAGTTTTCCAGAAGGATCAGGTGCCCTTTCATTCTATCACACTCCGGCACTGTGCCCTTGCTATTTACTGCAGGAGGGGATTTGCTTACCATGCCCAGGAAGGGATTCTAGCACCACTGAGCCCCTCCTGGAGCCAGGCAGGGCCCTCTCACTCTGCAGGGAGGATACTTTTAGCTGCCTCTCAAGCTAAGGTGATCAAGTTCTGCTAGGAAGCACCGTGGTGGTTCCAGGAATTGCCCTCTGAGGTGTAATTAAAGGCTGGGCCCCTCGCTGAGGCTTTGTAGGAAGATTGGGTACAGCTTGTGCTGCCCACAGAGCAGTGGTGACACAGCCTGGGCTGGGGCACCTGGAGCTCAGCTGACAAGTCCTAGGGACAGTGACAACCTGCACAGAAGCCATCCCTGATAAAAGCTTTGGCAAAAACATCTCACTTACCTAAAATGCCCCTTTTGCAGGCACTTGTTGATGCAAGGTTCAGGTTCTTGTTGATGCAAGCTTGGGGTCTCTCATAAGTTGTGTCCCACAGGGCTCCATCCCCATTCCACCCTGTAGGAGCTGGGACACCAGGGTTCTCCAGCTGGCTACTCCAGCTGGCTGACCAAGCTTGGATAACTTGAGGTTGGGATGTTCTAGGCCACAGATGTCCTTTCTAACCCTTCCTGCCTCTGATTACTGATGTTCCCTGCATTTCCAGTGAAACAACCCTGCAAACCTCTCACACCCAGTTTTGGCTATTCCTGTTGTGCAGAGGAAATCCCATTTTATATCCCTCTCCCGGGACTGATCCCTGCTCACATCTCCTTCCCCAAAGAAGAGCCCCAGGTCCCTTGGGGCAAACTTGCCCTGCCCTTGCATCCCTCAGGGATCTGCTGGAGAAGGGCAGAGCAGGGAGGAACATCCCTGGAGCAGTGCTGAGCGTCAGCCCCTGCCCATCCATCTCTGCATGCAACAGGTGAACATACTTCGAAGGCGTGTGCTCTGAGCCTGCCAGATCCTGGTTATTTTAAGCCTGGAGAATGGGAGACATTGGCCACTGAGGCACAGAGTTTGGGTTTGCTGCCAGGGGACAGCAGAGAGGACTGGGCAGGAGCTTAGGGTACAGCTCTGGGGGGCAGGAGGAAGGTGTAGCAACATGGTCTTCATCTGCCCAGCCTAGGAGAGAGGTTTGCTGCAGCTCAGCTGTGGTGAGGAATGGCCTTGCAGGGGGGAGAGGTTACACTGGTGTTGGTGTCTGCTTTGCCTCTGAATCCAAACCCCCTTCCCCCTGTGATCCAGGAGTGAAGTAAACACTCCTCCTCCGATTTGGAAACTGCTCTTTTAAGGACATGGAAGGAAAATAATTGTACGATCCAAGCTGCTAGATACCAGCAGGGATTATAGTGGGAGATGTGGAAGGGCTCATACATCCTTGTCCAGAGAGGTAAATCCTACATACACACACATAGCAGCGAGCTGTGCCTTCAGCAGGGTTAGACAGGCTCTTCCAGTTCCTAATCACAAGCCCACTTGAGCTGTTAGCAGTTCCTTTAAACAGGGATTTGGTGTGTTTAGGCTGACTGTCCTCCTTGAGAGCAGATGGTTTGTGTTACTGGATTATATTTCAAAGGAAAAGGGTTTTCTCTTTCGTTCCCTAATTTCCCCTCTGGTGCTGGTTTATCGAGCTGGAAGATGCTGGCACAACCCTTCCCTAGGCTGGAGCTGCTTTGGTTCATCAGTCAGTGTGATGGATATTGGGGCTCAGCACTCCCAATTCCTCGTTTGGAGCTTGCTAAAACTATTAAAATCCATTTGGTGGAGAAGCCAAATCACTTGTTTTCCCTGTGACTGATAACATCCACTTTGGGGGTGGCAGGGAGGCAACAAGACCCTTTGGCTGTTCCTCCAGCCTCTCCTCTCCTTGCTCTGCCTTTTCCAAGCCTTTTCATCTCCTTTTCTTGGCAGCCCAATGACCCAGTGACGAACATTTGCCAGGCAGCAGACAAACAGCTCTTCACCCTGGTGGAGTGGGCCAAGAGGATCCCCCACTTCTCCGAGCTGCCCCTGGACGACCAGGTCATCTTGCTCAGAGCAGGTGAGTGGGATCTGTCCCCGTGTGGGCTCTGGCACATCAGCTGAAAACCAGCCCAGGTTCATCTCCCAGATGAGTACTGGGTGATTTAAACCCAGGGAACTATACTCTGCCTTCCTCCCCAACTGAGACTTGAAAGACCAAGCAGGCTTGGGCCTCCATGAAATTTCATCAAACTGAAATGTTTGATCCTAATTAAAAGCAGAAAAGGGAGAAAAATATATCACCCTCCTTCTCCCACCCACCAAGATGAAAATAAAATTCTCGGGACTTATTTTAAATTTCCTTGTGCAGCAGGGGGGCTGCAGGAGCAGGATTTGGGAAGTGGAAAGCAGTTTTGTGTAAAAAAAAGGTCTTCCCTCCTTGAGTGAATTCAAGCCCCTGCTGCTGTACAAAGATCGTGGAGGGCAAGACATCAAGAGCAGAGCTTAGTGAGGATGTGTTTTAGGCATGAAGCTCTTTGTAAGCCAAAGACTTTGAAGTCCCTGGTAATTTTAAAAGTTCCTCTTGTTTCCCCAAAATTCACTTTTGGAGGGAATTCAAGAGGAGAGAACCCTGCAGAGTGAGGCTGCTCTCTCTGCACCCTTCAGGCCTTGGGTTAGGGGTCTCTGTAGACAAGATGCTGCTGATCCACCTTGAAATCAGCATTCCTGGCTTTTTACCATTGAAAGTGTGTCCCCCCAAATAAATGCCTATGGAATTGGGGCAAGAAAGTGCTGTGAGAACCAAGTACAATGTATTGATCTTAACACAAAATGTAGGAACTGGCAGAACTCTCCTGGTCCAAGGTCCAGGTTCTTTCAGGAGAAAGTATAATAGGACTCAAGGTAGGAAGACGATGGGATCAGTGTTTTCCTATTCCCAACACACAAACACTAGCTGCCATTATGTTTAATAGGGCTGACTGGCCTAAATGAATGTTTTTTAACACTTTCTGCAATTTTGATCCCTCTCACAACCCTCTCACACATCCCTCTCACATCCTCTCTGAAATGCTTGACCTCAAAGGTTTTTGCTTGTTTAAGTCACACCATTTCCTGGTGTATGTTTTCCACTTCTTTTACTGAAAGGAGATTTTTGTAGTCACATTTCATCTAGTGGTTACAGCAATAGTTTGGGAATGGAGAATTTGGGAGGTTATTTGTGCTGCAGACTTGGCCAGGACTTGTGTCCTCCCAGGATGACTCCTGCAGCTCTTCTGGATTTGCCATGGATATGGGTATTGCCAGAGCTGGCTCTGGGCCCTCTCTGGAACATACAAAATACGTGGTTTTGAGGAGGATCTCCAGAGCCTCTTTTGAGAGTGGCTGAGCAGGGGAAACATCTCTAAAAATCCTTGAGGGCTTTCTGCAAATACCTCAGGGAAGAACTGCAGTTGCAGGTTTTCCTTTCTCTTTAGAAAACACCTAATGAAAGATGGACAGGAGATTTTCTGACCTGATGTTCTCTCCCTTGTGCTGGTGCTTGTTATGACTAACTGCAGGCTGACAAACTGGAGGAGCCACTCCATGGGCAGGAGGAGAGGGGCTGCAGACTCCATCCTATCCCAGATTTCATGATGGTTCCAGCCCCATGGCTCTGAGGTTGCTGGGCAGCTCTGATGAGCTCCCTGCTCCAAACCTCTCTGCCAGGGCCTCAGATAACCTCCCCCAAGTCTTCTAACCAGTGGCTTTATGTATTATTGAGTGGGGAGAGAGGCCTGCTGAGAACAGCTGCCCATGAAATATTGAAGTATTAAAATTCAGCTAAGAGCGTCAGTCAGGTTCAGTCATGCATCCTTGGAGGCAAGAGAAGTGGAGCACACAGCTCTGGAGGAGCAGTGCTGGATGGGCTGGCAGGAGCTTTCCTCATATCCTGAATCATTTAAAAATCTTCCCTCTCTGAGCTTATTGGAGGAGAAAGAAACCTACCTGACTGTTCTTTAAGCCTGTTGTCCTTGGGTTTTCTTGTTTCCAAGCTTGCTGTGGCTGAGACAGGAATAACCTGATGTTTTCCCTGCACTAAGGCCAGGCTGGCAGAGGATGCTGAGCATTACATCTCTGCAGCTGCAGTTTGGTTTATAGGACTGGTGGGGAAACCTGGCAGGGAGATGGAGTGACATGATGGTCACTGTGCTGCCAAGAGGCCTTCCCTATCCCAGAGGAGGCAAAGCATCCCTGGAGGCTGCAGCCACCTTGTTTGATGTTGCACAAGTCAAAGGAATTTGCTCTGCTCCTCCAGAGCTTGGGCTGAAATGCAAAACTCTTGGGGTAGATGTGTTTGGTCTCTAACTTGAATTTGCCTCCTGTGGTTATACCTGTTTTTTCATGCTTGTCTCTGTCTTGTCAACAATTTGGGAGTGCTCCTGTGAAAGCATTGGGTAGAAACAGGTTCCCCATTTCAGCTGAAACATTCCAGCTTTGTGTTAGAGTAATTCAGCTGAAAGATGCTGATTGATCCAGTGGAATTAGCCCAGTTTGGACTGGATGTTGTTAGCCAGTTCTGGTTTCTGTTGGTTGGAGCTGCATGTGGAGCTGCTGTGGGTCTGTGTGTGATGACTGATGGGAGAAACCCACAGCACCTTCCCATGGGTCTGGCTCTGGGAGTTCCTCTGCATGCAGGGAGCATGGTTTCTGCAGGATCCTGGTGCAGTCTCACATCTTCTCCTCCGTCCTCCTTGGGTTTGAGAGTGTTGCAATCCCTGTGAAAGTGCCAGGCCTCACCCAGTAAATAGCCAAATAAATGTTCCCGTGATTGGGGTGGAAACATCCTGTGGCCACTTAGGAAAGAGCGAACTTTATTCCTTGTCAACATTAATTCCTAATGGCACAACCCATGGCTGCAACAGTAGGTAAACAGAGCACACAGGGACCTTGTATTTCTTCCAGTCAGTGAGACAAGACATGTTCCTGTGGCAGCAGAGGTGAAAGATATTGTTGTGTTGCTTTTCCAGTCTGGGAAAAAAACCTAAAGCCAAATATCCTGATGTTTCTGGACCCTGCCAAGCAGCTCTGTGCTCTGCACTCCAGAACATGTCCAGGCTGGGTGAATCAGCCTCGTGATGGGTGTTGCAGAAGACTTCTCTTGTCTTACTGAAGATGCTGCTCCTGGTTGGAAGTCACCAAAATTTCCACCCTTCAGACTTTGCAGTATTTTCTCTTGTTGTGGCTGTATTTCAGGCATTCTTGAACTCTGCTGGTGATGGATTTAAGAGGTGTTGGATTGGGAAGGGGAGCTGGAAGGCAGGGAGGGAGGTCACATCTCCCTTCCTTTCCCTGTAACTACATCTGGGCTCAGATTCTATGTTTCCTATATCCCAAAGTAGCATGTCCAAGAGGTAATAAGACTAAAAGCTGATTTCCAGGCAGCTATGAAAGCAGTTAGCAGAGCAGTCATGGATGTGGGACACCCCTGTGCAGAGAGCAGAGGGAATCCCTCCCAGTATTTACATGCAGAAGCAACAAACCCCCAAGACAGAGTTTCATGGTCCCTTTTACAGAGCTGAATAATGGTGAATGAACTCTTGTGCCCTGTTAAGAGCCTGAAAATGAGCCCAATTAGCTGATAGCAAGCACTAATAGGTCTGGAACTGCTTGGAGGCAGTGGGTGAGGGCAGAGGGAGCACAGGGCTCCACACCCACGCGTAGGTTCACAGCGAGAGGAGCAGGCAGAGCTGTTTCATGGTTTATAGAGGAAACTGCTTCCCTTATTAGCATTATATTTTTAGTGCATTTGTTTCTTAATGGTTTTTTTCCTTCCCTGACATCCAGGAAAAGGCTGGCTCCCTGCTCCCTTCCCATATCCAGCCACATTCCTCTAGCAAAGGCAGTTCTTGAGCACTTTACTCCTGGTTTTAGCACCGGGGAGGTGATGCTTGCTGATTCCCAAACACACTGAGTGTGGCTCTAACCTGCAGCTTTGGTTGTTTTCTCCTCCCCAGGGTGGAACGAGCTCCTAATCGCCTCTTTCTCCCACCGCTCCATAGCTGTGAAGGATGGGATCCTCTTAGCCACCGGGCTCCACGTGCACCGGAACAGCGCGCACAGCGCAGGCGTCGGGGCCATCTTCGACAGGTGGGCAGAGGGAGGGATGGATGGATGGATGGATGATGGATGGATGGATGGATGGGTGGATCCATTCCAATTTCAGGCATTGGATGGATCCATTCCTATTCCAGGCATTGGAATGTGCTGCCCAGGGAGGTGGTGGATTCATCATCTCTGGAGGTTTTCAAGATGAGACTGGATGTGGCACTTGGTGCCATGGGCTAGTATCCACAGTAGGGTTGGACTCAATGATCTTTGAGGTCTCTTCCAACCTGGTTGATTCTATGATTCTGTGGATGGTGAGGATTGCATCTCACCTTGTTTGGACAGCCTTATCTCTGTCTCCACACCAAACTGCCTCCATTCCCCATGTTGAACCTGCTTGAGAGGTCAACAGAGTTGTGTTGGCACATGGACAGAGGAGCCAAGGATGAGAGTGTCCATCCCATGGTGTGCATGGCAATGCTGTGGTCCTTGCTGCAGGCAACATTAAATTCACCCCTTAAACCTGCAAAACCCAACAGCCTGAAAGAGGGAGAAGGCTGCCCAGTACAAATCAAAGCCTCTTTCATGGGGTCCAGATGCCTTCTAATATTACGAGGAGGCCACTCCTTCATTCCTTTTCATCTTTAATTGGACCAAGACGTGATTTTATTTTCACAATGAAAAGGCACCAAAAATGCTCAGCAGGTTCCACATGCGTATCCCGAGGGCTCTTTAATCTTGTGCTTTGGGAAAGTGTTTTAAAGCCAGACTTCCAGGGTGTTTGACCCACAGTGTGGCTCCAGACGCTGCTGAAACGCTGATTTCTCTGCCTGAGACTCATCTTGGGACGACTGAGCTGAAACCAAATCACCTTTTGCTGCTTTGCTTTGTGAGGAAATTGTTCTTCAGACCTGGGTGACATCATTTGTTCCTGTGAGGTCATAAGTGCAAGATCATGACTTTGCTGCAGGATCTAACATGAAAAACTGGGCAATCAGTGGAAAATATTTCAAGACCAACACCTGCAGCAGGAGCGAAGGGAGCAATAAAAATTACCGGCAGAGGAAATTACTTTTAGATACCTGTTGTTTTTTTTTTTTATTATTATTATTTTTTATTTTTAGGCAGCTTTCTCAGGTGCCAAATCCTCTCAGTGAATGGATGAAGCCAGTTTTTATGGTTTCTGTTGTATCTCACAGGAACTATTGATGTTCCTAATGAGCTATTTTTGAGAGAGGAGGAAAACGAGGCCACATCCTTGGCTGGTACCATCCCCTGACTTCATTAAGGGTGACCAGAGCACCTCATTGCTGGCTGACACCTGGGTGTTTTCATTTCTTTTTAGCACTGACACCTGTGGTTTCTTTGTCCTTTGCAGAGTACTGACAGAACTCGTCTCAAAAATGCGAGACATGCTGATGGACAAAACAGAGCTGGGCTGCCTGCGAGCCATTGTCCTCTTCAACCCCGGTATGTGCTCTTCCCTCTTCTCCTCTTCCCTCTTGGCTGATGCTCTGTCCTTTAGGCTCTTTTTTTTTTCCCTATAAAGCTCCCTTGCAAATAGCCAAAGGCACCCAATTCCCAAGGGCAGGGCAAGAAGGAAGGGAGGCAAGGATGAAAGTAGAATTAAGTGCTGCATGTGCATCTGCCACCTAAGTAGCATGTCCTGTGCAGGTCAGGGATGGATCTGGATCCATTCCCAGTGCTGCTCACCATTCCTCCCTTTCTCAGAATCCCACAGTGGCTTGGGATAGCCACCCCCTTCCCTCCCTGCCCTCACAGGAGCATGGATTGTGCCCAAGCACGGCTCCTTCCCTGGATTTTCCCACCAAAGCCAGGCCAGGCCATTTCAGCAGGGTTTATTGCTGTTTCTTGGGTTTGTTTAGCTTCTTGACTTGTTTTTTTATTCCCCCCCCCGTCCTTGCAATCAGCAGTAATTTATTGTCTGTAATTTGGGATTGGCCGTATATGGTAAAAGAAGGGGAATCTGGAGAGGTTCCCGTGGCACATGTGCTTGGGATATCGATTGCTTGACTGTCCCTTTCACCCTACTAAAAACAGATCCTTGCCATGTCATGGGGACCTGCCAGAGCTTCTTGTTTAGTCCCACCACAGGACCACATGCTGGAGGGAGAAATCCCACAAGCCCAAAGCTTGAGGGGGGCTTAAACCCTTTAAATGAGGGTATGGGACCACTGGAATGAGCCAAAATGGTTAGGGTAAAACAGCTTTGTAGTCACAGGGCAAATCTTAGAGGGTTTTAATACTCCCCAGGAGGTGTGGGGTAGTGCCCCAAGTACCCAGGGCACAGACCCTTCATCCACCAGGTGATTCTGCCCCTGCACTCGGTGCTGGTGAGGCCACACCTTGAATCCTGTGCTCAGTTCTGGGCCCTTCAGGTCAGGAGGGACACTGAGGTGCTGGAGCAGGTCCAGAGAGGAGCAGCGAGGCTGGTGAAGGGACTGGAGCACAAGTGCCATGAGGAGAGGCTGAGGGAGCTGGGGGTGTTCAGCCTGGAGAAGAGGAGGCTCAGGGGAGACCTTATCACCCTCTGCAACTCCCTGACAGGAGGTTGGAGTCAGGTGGGGATTGGTCTCTGCTCCCAGGCAACCAGCAGCAGGACAAGAGGGCACAGACTCAAACTCTGCCAGGGGAGGTTTAGGGTGGATATTAGGAAGAGATTTTTTACAGAGAGAGTGATCAGACATTGGAATGTGCTGCCCAAGGAGGTGGTGGATTCACCATCCCTGGAGGTTTTTAAGGTGAGACTGGATGTGGCACTTAGTGCCATGGTCTAGTAACCATGGTAGGGTTGGACTCGATGATCTTTGAGGTCTCTTCCAACCTGGTTGATTCTATAATTCTGTGATTCCACACTCTGCCCTAGTCTGGTTGTGCTGGGAGGGATGGAGGAGGCTGGGGATGCACAGGGAGGTTCTTGCCTGCCTGGAAAGCCTGGAGAATTTTGGCTGATGGTCCTTGTGCTGTGTTTCAGACTCGAAAGGTCTCTCAAACCCAGCAGAGGTGGAGGCATTGCGGGAGAAGGTGTACGCGTCGCTAGAGGCTTACTGCAAACACAAATACCCCGACCAGCCTGGCAGGTGAGTTACCTGTGCCCTGTCCTCCTGCAGCCTCTCCCCCCCCAACAAAACCCCCTGCAAAGGATGCTGCACAGATCTGAGTGATGTCCTTGGGGTCACCACACCTGCAAACAGGTGCTGAGTCCTTTCCATCTCTGTTCCCTTGTCTGCCGGGAGTGAACATTAAACCCTTCTACCTGCTTCAGCTGTCAACATCCTTAGAAAATCCTTCTGTGCAGTGCAGAGAGGTCTTTATTCCCATGCCAGTAAATCCATCACAGCCAGGCCAAGGTGGGCAGACCTGAGCAGCTCCAGCTCCCACAGCCACAGCAGTGGGATGAGCACATGGGAGAAGGGGTATCATTTCCCTTTTGGCAACCACGGAGAGCAAACCACAGCGAAAATAAGACTCACATGGAGTTAATTTTCAGTGGCAGATGAGCATCATTGCTGGGAAGTGAAAGCCTCAATTGATGCTCTTTTCTCCCCTCCCTGCCTCCCCCAATCCAGCTGGGAATGGGAGGGGGAATTAGGAATGCTTTCCTGGACTGCTCCAGAGCTGAGTGGGCGCATTTTCCCAGTTACAGCCTGAAGCTGGCAACTGCCAGTTAAGTTACTGACAGTTTCTTGAGAAACCAAGCAAAGCACTGGAAACTGCTACTGGTGCATGAATACTGGGAAAAAAATACCCCAAACAACTGGGATTTGCTTCACACCTGCATTCCTGGTCTTGTGTGTGTGGATGGATAAGTCAAAAGAAAGATGCATTCACAGCAGTGAATGCAGTGGGCAGATCATGCCCTCAGAAGTGATGTTTGGACTTATTTTCCCCTCTTTTTGGGTACCAGTGTACTGGCAGATGAAGAAAGAAGTGGGTTTCTGGGGTGTTCATGGTTGGCTTGTGGCAGGGAGAGAGGATGAAGGTGCCATTGGGTGTGTTTGACTTGTGATGAGGAGGGGAATTGAGGGATGAGCACGGTGCATGGAGCAGGGAGCCTCTCCTCTCCCAGGTGGTTTGTGTGGACCCCAGGCCAGCTCTCAAGCTGACTGCTCTTCCAGAAAACATTATTAAATTGCATTCCCAAAGCAAATTCAGAGCCAGAGCCTGGATTTTGGCTGTGCTGGTGTTGCAGAGATGCTCTGTTCCCCTTGGGGCAAGCAGCCAGCCATACCTGGCACAAGGAGAGCTGCCTTGGCAATCATGGCCAGCAACTTCCCTGGGTTATTCCCTCAGTGGGATGAGCTCTTTGCATCACACAGTGTCCACAGCTGAGCTGTGCTGCTCTCTCACACACTGCTGGCTGCTGTGGGCTGGGCTGGGAGTGGGCAAGGGGCTGGCACAGGGACAGCTCTTCATCTCCCAAACCACCCCCAAGCTGCTGTGCATGACTGAGCACAGTTGCTGAGCCACCAGTCAAAACCAGTTCCCCAGGGCTCTGCCTCGATGATCAGTGATGTGTAAGGGAGTGCTTTAGGTCCGGAAGCTATGCCAGGGGCTCTGGAGTTTAATCTCTCACTGGCTTTGAATGACCTTGGGCTGGGAACCTCCTTGTGGGTGATCCTCACACTGTTTGGTGACCTTAAAGGGTTTTGCATGCTGAGGGATGTCCTGAAAGCTGTGACTGGGCACTGCTGACCTTACTCCATCTCTTCAGTGGTGCAGAACAGTGGTGGAATATTCCCAGGTGGCTTGGGAGGGTTAACTCGTGGGCTGGGAATCTGGAGTTGCACAAGAGCTCAGTGCAGCTCTCAGGAACTCTCTCCATCCTCGGGCTCATGGCACAATGTGATCACCATCTGGGGCTGGAAACAAGTTCTTCCTGTGGTTGAGCAAACTCCTGCTCAAGCCATGCTGGGTGCCTTTCCCTGCTCCACACTGCAGGAACTTCCCACCACTTCAGGTGCCCTTTGGAGTGAGGCTTCAGCCAGGTCCCCAGAGCCAGCAAGAGCTTGTGAGCACCATGTAAACACCAAGAGGGAACTTCTCTGCAGCAGCAAGGCAGCAGGAGGCATTCCTAGGAAAAATCCAGCCATGCTCCCCCCACGCAGCCCCTGCTGCTCCACAGGGAGGGCTCAGTGCCTACGTGACACCCAGCAGCCACAGGGAATCAAGAATCAGGGCTCTTGTCTCCCCTCCTGGCCCCAGCCCTGGCACAGTTGTGCTCCAGGCTGGTTATCTCACAGTTAAACATATCCGAGGGCTGGAGCCATCATCTGGTTTGGTTTAAAGTGAAACTTCCTGAATGGGATGGTAGGACTGATTTGTTTTTCCTGGCTCTGCTCCCACTGTTCTCGCCAGCTCAGCAAAAAAAAAAAAAAATAGGGAGAGGGAACTGTGCATGCATGTATAATATCTGTGTGTTTGTGCCTGTCTCTTGTGTTGTGTGTGTTTTCTGGAGACTCCCCTCTCCTTCAGGTCTTTTCTTATGTTCAAGCCCTGATTTTGCATCAGGAGAAAGCAAATAACCACACTTCTGGCCACTGAAGGGTTTTTTCCTCTGTTGGGAGCACTCACACAAGGGCTTCCTACCAGGAGGTGGTACTGGGAGATGGCATCCAGCAGCACTTGGAGTTGCTGCCTGCACTCCAGGGCTTGGGCAGACTGGATGAGAATACCCCTGGGTGCTCTGAAGCATCTCCACAGCCTCCTGCCACCTTCAGAGCCCAACACACAGCAGCATTTCCCAGGCATGGCTTGTCCCCATCCCCTGTGGCTCCTGCAGCGCTGTCGGCTCTCCCCAGCCCCCCTGGCTCTCCCCTGCCTGGCCATCCAGCCCTCCTGCCTGTCCTCCTGCCTGTCAGCTCTTGCCTGCACGGCAGGTGTGACCTGACAAGTGTCTCTGCCTGGCAGGGCAGGCTGGGGAGAAAGGCCTTTTGTTCTGCTGGGGTTGGTGGAGTCCTGTACTGGGCCTAGAGAAGGGAGCACTTCATGTCCGGGATAGTTTGCAGTGCTCTCTCCAACTTTTCCATCAAAGCCCTTGTCTCCTTCCATTGGCTTCATCCCTGAGGTGCCTCCAGCCCAGCTCTCAGCTGGGTTTCTGCTGTGGCAGCAGCCCCAGGGGTGGCTGGTGGAACTGGCCAGGAGGTGCCTAATGCCTGCAGGAAAGGAACATCGCTGAGCAACTCCCAGCTAACCCCACTCATCATCTCCTCCAGCCCTTTCCCAACTGTTTGCCCTTTTCCCTGACCAAAGACCAAACTGCTGAAGCTGCTTGCACCACTGTCTGTGACAAGGCTGACTCAGTGGTCCCTCCTCCCTGTGGCTGCAGCATGGGGACCCCACAAGCATCTCAAGGTGCTCACTGAATGGTGATGCTAGTGGTGCACCCCAGTCCAGGGCTGACCTTGCATTCCTTGTTTACTCTTCCAGCTCAGCTATCAGCACATGTTTGTTGTGAATATCCACCATGGCTGCCTGAGCTTCAAGGCTGGGGACATAATGAGTGATTTCTCTGCACAGCTCTGGGTGTAACTTTGGTAGCAAGAGATTGTGTCTGACTCCCAGCACTTCTGAGCACTTTGGGGCTGGGGCAGAAGTGGAACTGCCAGTGGGGATGTCTGACCATGTCATATCTCCCATTCCCCAGGTTTGCAAAGCTCCTGCTCCGTCTCCCAGCCCTCCGATCCATCGGCCTGAAATGCCTGGAGCACCTCTTCTTCTTCAAGCTAATAGGCGACACACCAATCGACACCTTCTTGATGGAAATGCTGGAAGCTCCTCATCAAATGACTTAGAGAACTGCTGCTGGGTCAGTCCCATGCCCAGCCTGGGTCCTGCAGGACCCTTTTCTCTGCTTTCCTCTGCCACCCCAGCCCGTCCCTCCTCCTCACCCAGCGCTGGAGGCACCGTCTGATCCGGGGTGACTCCCCACCGTCCTGGCCTCCTCGTCGCCTTCACCCCTGTCCGTTTGCTGTCACTGCTGCATCTCCTCCAGACCTGCTCGCTGGTTCCCTGCGCTAGCTGTAGAGAAGTGGGAGCGGAGAGAGTTTGCCACCCCCTGCCCCACGCTGTGCCATGAGTTTTGGGGTGAGCCACCATCCTTGGTGGGGCTTGGCATCCCCTCTGTGCTCCCCCCACCCCGCCCCGGGGTAGGAGTGGGATTTGGGGACAGTCCCAGCCCCCCCCTTGGGGCAATGGGGTTTGGACAAGCCAAAGGGGAGTGGTTGGACTCGCCGGATTGCAGCTATTTTCAGAGGATGGAGTTTTTTTGAAAAAGAGAAGAAAAAAAAACCCAACAAAAAAAAAAGAGAAAAGCTTCTATTTTTGGTTTCTAACTATTCTTAGTAGTGTCTCTCGGTAGTTACTTTGCGGAGGGAGAGGCCTTGCCCCGGGAATGAGTCACCCGTGGCTGCACAGAGCCTTCTCCTTCCAGTCAAAAAGCAGAGGATTTGGGATTTGAGCTGAACCTCCCCCCAAAAAACCAAGGTGACTGGTGGCACAGGGGGCTGAGGCACCTTCTGTGCAGAGTGTCCCATGGATGGCAACACCTGAAGAATGCCCTTCTGCCATCCCAGCAGGCAGCCAGGCATTGCTGCTCTTCCCAAAGGTGCCTCTGCACTGGGTGTGGAGCTGCCCACACAGACATGAGCTGGCTGGAGCACTTGCTTTAAGGCTGCCAGGGACTCCACATCATCACCCTTCCCAGCTCCTAGGGGCATCCCAGCATGGCCCCAGCATCCCAGCACGGCCCCAGCATCCCAGCATGACCCTGCTTGGGGGTTTCGGCTCACCCAGGAGGTTGCTCCTGTTGTTCCAGCAGCTGCCGTGCAAAACACTGCAATGCAACAATTAGTGGGAGTGCTTGGCCAGGCTGGTTAATTGTAGCTGTTAATTAGCAGTGAAGCAAGAACAGGGCTCCCCTTCCCCTGGATCTCCCCCGTCGGGCAGGGGATGTGGGGGCTGAGAGGTCCCAGCTGGGTGGGAGATGTGGCAGATCCCATCCCTGTCCTGTCTGGGCTACTCAGAGCACCAAAAGCACCTTGGCTTTTGCACAATCCTTTCCTTGAGTCTTGGTGTGACAGCAGGGAAATGGACAGGATTTGGGAGATCACTAGGAACATGTTCCCAGGAATGTGTCCCCAGGGAGTGTGTGACGAGAGGTCAGCCAGGGAATGATTCCCCTTCACCTCCTCGTTTCACCCTCGTTAGGTGTCTTCAGTGCCCCACCAAAAACATGAGTGAGAAAAAAAGCAAAGCAGAGTGAGTGGTGAGGGATGTTGGGGAGGGTTTTCCTCCCTTGGCAGGATGGACTGTCCCAAACACATTGTGGGACAAGTGCTGAGAGCCAGGAACGAGGTGCCTGTGGTTGACCTGTGGCCGAGGGCTTCCCTGCTGCTTCCATGTCCTCTGTGATTTAAAACGGCAAAGTGTTAGGTCCCAGAGATGCTCTTCTTGTTCCCCATGGGTTGTAGCAGGTTGAAAACTCCTCCTTTGTGCCTGGAGGGGGATGGATCACGTCACACCTCTGGCTTCAAGGGGACACAGTTGTCACCCGCCTGTTGCCGTCCTGCCTGGCAGCTCAAGCCTCTGACTCCATCCCCTGCAGCTAACCAGGCCATCTCACTGCTAAATAAATCCTCAGGATTTCAGGTCATAACTTTCCCTTAGGCTGGCCCGAAGTGGCAAATCCACAGAGGCAGGGAAAGTGTTTTGGCTGTGTTTCCCCAGCAGCCTGCATGCCGCCGAAAATATTATTAAACAGCTTCACCCTGCAAGAATTTGCCAAGAAAACTAGGCAGGAGAACTGAAATCGGGAAAGGATGCCAGGAAACACGAGCAGGCTGTTCCCTGCCAGCGTGAGGCTGGCACAGCCCTTGGGGGGGTGCAGGGAGGTGGCAGCTCCCAGTGGAGCTCAGCCTGGAGCCCATCCAGCCCCTGGGCAGCCCCAGCTCCCAGCCCAGCTCTTCCAGCAGCAAGTAGTCTGGAATGTGCTTGCTGGAGAGGATGAGGATGCTCTGGGAGAGTTGGTGGATATTGCACTAGAATAAGCCCACTGTCCTCTGTTGGGTGGAACCACCTTTTTCCTGATGGGTGGCTCAGAAGGGGCTGTTGGTGCTGGAGGCTGAGGTGTGGTGGTTGCAAGGTGTTGGGCAGCACAGTGGGAGCTTGTGTCCCATCCCGTCCCATCCCATCCCATCCCATCCCATCCCATCCCATCCCATCCTCTCCTATCCCATCTCCTCCATTCCAGTCTCATCCCATGTCATTTCATCCCATCCCATTTCATCCCATGCCATCACGTTCATCCTGTTACATCCCATCTCTTCCTGTCCTATGACATCCCATTTCATGCCATCCCATTCTATCCCATCCTATCCTGTTCCATCCCATCTCTTCCTACCCTATTCTATCCCATCCGATCCCATCTCATGCCATTCAATCCCATCTCATCCCATTCTATCCCATCCTGTCCCAATTCATCCCATCCCATCCAATCTCATCTCATGTCATCCAATCTCAGGCAATCCCATCTCATCCCTTCCCATCCCATTTTATCCCATCATTTTTCATCCCATCCCATCCCATCCTGTCCATCCCATCCCATTCCCATTAGCATTTGACCCAATAAACCACCATGAGCAGGAGTTGTCTCCCTCAGGCCGTGCGTACCAAGGCAGAGGCTCCACAGGTCCCAGGCTCCCAGTCAGGATGCACATCCCTGTGCCTCAGTTTCCCTGTTGGAGTAGACACAATCCATGCCAGCGGGGAAAGGCTGAACCTTATCCTGAGCTTTCAGTTTGCAGCAGGTGAAAGGAAGTTGGGGTTGCCTGAACATGGGTGATGACCCCCCCATCCCTCTCCCTCCATTCCCAGCCCTTCCCATCGGAAGGAAAAGCTTTTGTGCATAGGGATCATCTGCCACAGCAGCCTTAAAGCAATGTGCTCTGCATGAGTTTGAGTCTTTGATTTGTATTCTTTTCACTTTGGGCTTTCTGTTGTTGTTGTCGTCCTCACCACAGTAACGCTGAGTCCGCGCCGCGCGTGTTCGGAGGGTGAGCCATGGCTAGAGGCAAAAAGGCACATTATTCCCTAGAGAGGTAGGACTTGGGTTTAACCAGATCTTAATACTCTTGCAAAAAAAAAAAAAAATCTGGTTTGCTTAGAGTGATCTCTTTTCTCATGGTTCTTTTGATTGAATTCCTTTTGGTCGGTGGGACAATCTTTAATTTTCTAAAGATAGCACAACCATCAGCTTTTCAGCCACCTGCTGCCACCCTGGCTGGCCCTTTGCTGCTGTGCATGTTCCACGCAGGCCCTAACCCAATCCAAGCCCAATCCAGCCCATCCCAGACCCCTCCATGAGGATTCTGAGGCTTCCTCAGCTCCAGCACTGCGGCCAGGGGGACACCAGGAGAGGAGCTGGGGGGGAAGGATCTTCATCTCGTGGGTGTAGGATGCTCATGGTGTCCCTCCATCCTCGCTGACCTCTCCCCCTTGGGGAGGAGAGCTCTGGGCTCAGCTCCTGGTCCTGAAGCAGCTGGAGCTGGTGGGAATGTGGCTCAAGAGCAGTGAGGAGTGGCAGGAGCTGTTTCAGTTGCTATATGTGTGTGTGTATACATGTATGTACTGTAGATATATACACTGTATAGATACCCTCACTCACATATACAGATAGTAGAACTGTAGCAATTACAGACTTTTCGTGGGTTTTTGTGTTTTAAGTCCATTCTTTTTTTTTTCCTACAATTTGTTTTATTTTCCTTGCTTTTTATTTTAGTTTTTTTTTTCCCGCTTCCATTGTATCCCTTTCCGAATTGGCAGCTGCCAAATCTGGATCTTTATTCCTCGAGACAAAGGAACTGCATCTATTTTAAGATGCCTTTTTGTTTTCATTTTGTTGTTTTCTTTTTTTTTTTCTTTTAAGCAGGTGGTTTTGAGTTTAAAAAAAAAAATAGCTTTAGCAATTCCCAATACTTAGTGATGGATGCCTTGGCTATGGGATGCATAGATAAAAAAATTAAGATTTAGAATGACAAAAAAAAAAAGAGAAAAGATAAGGAAAAAAATATCTAAAGCATCAATAAAGTTAAAAATCTATTTTTGTACAAATGTAATTTTATCCCTTACTGTATTCTTGGATATTTTCTTTCTGGATTGTTTTGTTTCTTCTACAGAGATTGTTATAAACTCTCTCTCTATTTTTTTTTCTCTCTTTCTCTCTGGAAGTGTTCAGCCACAGGGATCTGGAGAAGAGGGAGAAACTTCTGACCGTGTTTTAAAGGCTTTATATGAAATCTCTTTTGAAAGAATTTTTTTGAATGAACTTTTTATTTTGGTTTGGTTTTTTTTGTTCTGGTTTTTTTTTTTCCCCCACTTCCAAAATCTTTTTCGGGGTGGGAAAAGAGGGAGGGAGGGAGGGAAAAGGGGTGGGATGGTCTGGGGGTGTCTTTTTGTCACGTATATCTGGCGTTCCCGCAGGTCTGTTTTACTGTGAAATCACTACCGTATATTATTATTCACTTTAAGAAAAAAAAAATGGTTAAAAAATAAGGAGAAAAAAAAAAAAAGCCAGAATTGCTGCTGGAAACGCCAGGATTATGAGAACAATTGTATTAGAATTGTGGAGAAAAAAAAAAAAAAGGAGGAGAAAAAAAAAGAAAAAGATAAAAGGAGAAAAAAAAAAGAAAATATATGAGCATTTTAAAATATAACCAGGCCAAGTCCTCATTTGTTCTTCATTGGTGTGTCTTGAGTTGTTACTTCATGGGGGTGTCCATTCCCAGGATTCCATCCCTCCTGCTCTCTGTGACTCCCAGAAATCCAACTGGAAGGAAGGAGCAATGGCAGAACCCAAATCTCAGCTAAGGAGGTTTATTTCCTTCTCCTCAGGAATATTCCTTGGGTGTTTCCAATCCCTTTGACATCTCCAGCTCTACCTGCTGTGGGGTCCTCATTGCCTCTGCCACATCTCCCTCCTCTTCTTGCAGCAAACAGGACAAGTGGCATTGTGATTCCTGGGGGGAATGTCCCTGCCTGGGTGGCATCGCAGGGCTGTGGGCAGGGATGATCCCAATGCCATGGCAGAATTGGGGGCTCAGATTTGTGGGGAGACTGTGCAGCATCCCCAGCCTGGTGATGAGGGTGTATGGACGAGAGTTTTCCTGCCCCAATCCCTCCTGGAGTCGCCCCATGGAGCAGAAGTGCTGGAGCTGTTAGCACTGGCCTTCGCTTAACCTGGATTTGTTGCCAGGTGCAAACAAGATTGAACTTGCTCTTGGGTTTACAGCAGAGATAAATCCTCCCCCGGTGGCTGCAGAGCCTCTCGAATAAAGATGGCAAATCACAGGCTCAATTTGGTTAGTGCTGATCCGTGTGCTCCGAGCTTGGCCACGATAGTTTTTCATTTGGGAAGCACTGGGAGGAGATTTGTGGAGGGCAAGGGGACAGGCATGGGGTGTTAGCCACCTTGGCAGTGACCTGCAGCCCCAGTCTTCAGAGGACCCAGATCCCAATTTAGAAGGTCCCAGACCCACTTTGCAGGCCCTGATCGCAGTTTGCAGGTCTAAAAATCCAATTTACAGGTCTCAGACCACAGTTTGAGACTCCCAGACCCAGTGAGGAGGTCTCAGATCCCATTCTGGGACACCCAGATCCCAGTTTGATAGGTGCAGAGGCCAGTTTGGCATTCTCAGATACAACTTGGAGGGTGCAAATTCCAGTTTGGAGGGAGAAGTTGCCTATTTGAGGCTCCAGGAACCTAGTTTGGAGGGCTCAACCCCAGTTTGGGGGATGAAATGCCAGTTTGGAGGGAGCAGATGCCAGTTTGAGGCTCCCAGTAACAAGTTTGGAGGGCTCAGCCCCAGTTTGGGGGATGAAATGCCATCTTGGAGGGTGAAGACACCAGTTTGAGGCTCCAGGAACCAAGTTTGGAGGTCTCAGCTCAGTTTTATGCTCCTGCACCCCATTTTATGAGACCCAGACCCAGTTCAGAGGAGCCAGATCCCAGTTAGGGTTAGGGTTAGGGAGTATTTTCCTGCCCCCCCCCCAGCTCACATCTGACAGTTCCCACTGCAGAGGGTGGTTATGTGTCTTGTTAACCTCCAGGCAGCAGTTTGTGTTTGGAGAGTAAATATTTACCTCCCTTCCTGAGGGCAGATGCCAGTTTGAGGCTCCCAGTAACAAGTTTGGAGGGCTCAGCCCCAGTTTGGGGGATGAAATGCCATCTTGGAGGGTGAAGACACCAGTTTGAGGCTCCAGGAACCAAGTTTGGAGGTCTCAGCTCAGTTTTATGCTCCTGCACCCCATTTTATGAGACCCAGACCCAGTTCAGAGGAGCCAGATCCCAGTTAGGGTTAGGGTTAGGGAGTATTTTCCTGCCCCCCCCCCAGCTCCACTCTGACAGTGCCGTGTCTTGTTAACCTCCAGGCAGCAGTTTGTGTTTGGAGAGTAAATATTTACCTCCCTTCCTGAGGGTTTTTGTCCCCATGTCCCGGGTGGAGAGAGTTGGGATCCATGGGGCTGTGCCGTGGGATGTCAGGGTCACTGCTGCCTGCTGGCTCCAAAACCACATTGTGCCTTGAAAATTGGCTTTGCTTCTATATTTAACGATGCTAATAACAGAAAGTAAAGCAAAGCCAAGCTGGCCACTGTTTTTTTGTTAGTTTTTCTTCTTGTGTTTGGTTGCTGCTGTGTTTCCTGCTGCTCTCCCAAAGGTGGGAGCATTTGCAGACCCCCAAATCCAGCTCTGGGGAAAGGCTCTGCTCCCCTTCTCTGCTGCTGCTGGGGTGGGAGGAGGAGGTTTGCATCTTGGCTAACTCATTGCTGTTTTTCCAGCTTCTGCAGGGATCAAAGTGCCTGTTTTGACTCTCCTCCTGATTCCTTGATAACAGAAGATGATTGTAATGCAATTAAACATCTCACACATGCAATGGCTTCAGGCTTTTGTTGTGTCTCCGGGCTGGGTGTGTATAGGATTCACCCTTGCCCTGTGAGCAGCGTGGAGACATGGAGCTCAGGGACACACACAAACAGGTCCAGAGCTCTCTGGATTATCAGCAGCCTCCGAAAAACAGATTTTTTTAAACCCTGAGCTCTTGGAGGTGTGAGATGTGAGGGGACTCCAGCTGTTCCTGCAAAATGCCATTCCAGGTCCTCTGAGTGCTTGAGAGGGATGGAGAGAGGCAGATGCTGTTTCAGGGAATGCAGGGCATGGTCAGTTTGAGGCTCCCAGAACCAAGTTTGGAGGGCTCAGCCCCAGTTTGGGCCATGAAGTGCCAGTTTGGAGGGAGAAGACTGGAAATGCATCTTGCTCACTCTTGAAAATGCATCTTGCTTGGTGGTACCAGGCTGGCCACTTCATTTCTGTGCATCCCCAGTGCTGACAGAGATGGAGTGAGGTGTCAGCAGAGTGTTTGGAAATCCTTAAGAGAAGGGCTGTGATCCCAATCCTCCCCAAGCCTCAGTTCTGCCGCGAGGAGGGACTCTACAAATAAATACAGACAGATGAGCTCTTTCACTGGTAATTTGTCACTTCATAATTGCCAAAGAAAAGCAGGTTAGTTTTCTCCTCCTGACCTCTCTCAAGTAGCCTTTTCACCCCAGCTGGCCCTGGGGCCAGGGTCAGGGTCCTGCTGTGCCCCCTTGGGGCAACCTCCCCCTGCTCCCGGGCCACAAAGGGCACCTTGGCCTTCTGCAGCATGTGAAGTGACATTTCCATGGGTGTCCCCATGGCATCACCAAGCCACAGAGACTCCCAGACACGTCCCAGGGTGCTCCCACCACCTCACCCCTGCGTGGATGGAGATGGAAGCAGATGGGAGCACTGGGAGAGCTCAGAGGACTTGGATTTCAGCATCAGACTCTGTTACAAGCAAACTTTGGGGATTGAAGCAGTGGGGACACACTGGGAGACCCAGCTGATCCTCTCCCATGCCCCGTGGCTCCCCTCACCATCTGCATCTCCCCAGGGCAAGGTGGGAGTTGCTTTTCAGCTGTTTCCAAGTGGAAACTTTGGGCTGGTGCGTTCGTGGGTGAGCGCGGACGAGCAGGGCTGAGCCCTACGGGGGATGGAGGGACAGAGCCTCGGGGAGCCCCTGGGGTCAGCACGGCCCGTCCGAGCAAAGAGCAAAGTGCTGCTGCCATCTCCCGACCGGAGCGAGCCCTGCCCGGGATGCCCTTTCCCTGCCCGTTATCCCTCTCATCTGTCCGGATCCTGGTCCATGCACTGGTCCTGGTCCCTGCCCGGGATGCCCTATCCCTCCTGCTATCCCATTTCCCTGCCCAGATTCTGGATCCTGAGCGAGTCCTGATCCCTGCCCGGGATTCCCACTCTCCTGCCTAGCTCCCATTCCCCCTGATCCTGTCCCACTCCCTGCCCAGGTCCAACTCCTCTTTCCCAGAGCAGCCCTGGGGCTGGAATGAAACAATCTGTAGGCTAGAAATGGGGTTATTTTTTTTTAGTTTTTGACAGCATCCTGTAAAGCTGCAAAGACCAGGAAGGGAAGCATTGCCTCTCTCATGCTCTTTGGTGCTCAACATCAGGTGCTCCTGAGCAGCTTTCTGAGCCTGAAAGATGCTTTGCTGTTGGTTACTTCCATCTCCTTCCCTTCTCTTTTTCTTGACTCTGAAATTTCTGTCCTAACCCTGAAGTTTCTGTCCTGACTCTGACATTTCTTGCTGGAATGAATTGCACAGATCAACAACCCAAACATTGTATCTTATGTATTTTAACTCATTTTTTTTCTTCAAAGAGTACCAGTGCTGCTCTTTCCTCTTTCCTTGCAGCATGGCAAAGGGTTAACAAAATGAGAATTGCCTAAAATGAGGATCTTTCATTTCCAAAGAGCCTGAGATCCCAAGGCACAGGCGAGAAATACTAGCCACAAAAATGTTGCATCTCTCTCTCCCCCTTACAACACTGGCAGTGAAACTTTGTTCGGCTTTATAGGCAAAATTTTCCATACTGTGCTCCAATGCAACTCAATTCCACTAAGCCCACATCTTGTTTTTCTTCTGACAAAGTGAGGTATGATTCTTGGCTCGCTGATTCTCTGCTGTGGAAGGCTAAATGAAAAGATGCTTTTAAAGCTCATTCACTCAACACTCAACCCAAAACCCAAGGGGAGGGTCAAATGGAAATTCGCTAAAGTTATCAGCCAAGCTCTGTGCTGAATTTCTTTTATGGTGGGTTTTAGGCTGAAGAGCATTAAGTGAAGACACAAGTGTTTGCTGGGATGCTGGTAGAGGTAGATCAGCCCAATGAGTAAAGCAGCCAGGTCATTTAATTTATTTTCTTATAAAAAAAGCTTGTGTTTGAGTCATTGTGCTTCCTGAGGACTCAGCTCTTGCTGTTCATTTTGTCTGGATCTTTTAATTTGTAACATAAAAGCACTCTGCCTTGTACTAAGAGCAGCCACGTCCTTCACCAGGCAGGAGCTACCTTGTGTGAGTTCATCAGGGAGGGAGATGAGAGGATGGAGGGGGAATTTTCTGGCTCAAGGTTGGCCAGTGAGCCAGGAGCAGAGTGAGGAGGATGCTGCTGCCACTCTCCACAGCCTCCCACCACCCTCCTGCTTTGCTGCTGGTGAACTTTGCCTATTCCTGGGGCTCCCTGCCCAGCTCCTTCCAAGGAGTTGCTTTCCACTGGTCGTGGTTGTGGTGGGAAAGGAGGTGGTGTGGCCCCTAAGGACACTGTGTCACCAGGAGGGGCTGCAGGAGCTGGAAAGTTTCATCTTAATGGCAAGGAAGGTGCTCTCCAATGTCCTGGTAGAGTCTGGGAGGGTTTACACCACATGCTGCAGAGGAAGCCTTTGCTCTTCCAACATCCCATCAATCCAGAGTGAGGGAAAAGCCTTTCCTCAGCCCTGGGCTGGCAATGAAAAGGACTCTGACCACTGTGTGCCACAGGATGAGCAGGTAGGAATAGCACTGTCCCCTTGCCTGGGATCTCTTGCCCCACATCAGTCACTAGCCCATGATCCCTGCTCCATCTCTCCTCCATCCTTTCCCCAACCCTGTCCCAATCCTGCTTCAACCCTACCTCCAGTCTGCTCCAGCCCTGCCCCAATCCTGCTCCAGCCCTGCCTTATCCCTGCTCCAGCCCTATTCCATCCCTGCCCACACACTACAGGTGAGCAAGGAGGCTGAGAGGGCCAGGTTGGAAGGGCTGGTCCTCTGTGTCCATGGCCATCAACATCTGCCTCCCCTCCCAGCTCACTGCCTGAGCAGACACATCAGGACATGGGTTCCTGGGCAATCCGAAGGCATTACCTAATCCTCTGAAACTGGATCCTCCTGTCAGACTCCTGTTGGATGAGAAAAGCTTGCTCTGGCCTGTCTGTTCCTGCTCCAGAATTGTTTCCCTCCTTATGGCAAAGAATGTGCTGTGCACAATTTCCTGCTGTCTGGAGGGTGGAGGTGGGTCCAAAGACCCCATGGATTAACCCCTACCTGGAAGGGTCTTGTCTTCCTGTGCTGAGAAACCTTCTGGTTCTGTTTTAGCAAACCAACTACCTGTGCCATCTTTCCTTTACTGGAAATTGCCATCTCTCCTGCCCCAAGCTCTCTGCCTTGCCCCTTGGAAAAAGTTTATTGACAGGAGATTCTTTCAAGCACATGAAAGAGCTCACCACAAGTTACAAAGCCAGTACAGCTCAGTTCAGCCAGTTTGTAGCTCTGACCTTACACAGCACCATGTCCCCAGGCACAAACCTGACTGCTCTGGTGACAGCAGAGGGAGTGGAGTTGTTCTCAGGGACCAATCTGTGGTAGCCAGCCAAGGATCAACCACATGAAACATTCTTCACTGGCAGAACCAAGCTGTGGATTCACTGGTGTCTAATATGAGATGCTCCCACGGAAGAAACATTAGTAGTGGTGTAAATGAGAGGGTGAAATGGGATCTGCTGTCCAGTGCATCCTTACTTGGCACTGACAAGACAAGGGCTTGGTGGGATTTAGGAAGACCCCCCTGGATGGCTTGGTAGGGTGTGCACAGCCCATTTCAGCATCCTGGCTGGATTCTGGAGGCTCTCTGAGCATCTCTCCCCATAGGAGAAAGGTCTGCAGGAGAGACAATTTGTGGCTGGCTGTTTGCTATTGTCACTCCAACCATTTTACCTTACGAGGCAATAAAGATGAAAGCCAATAATAAGCAACCAGCCATTATTTTTTGGGGGGAAAAGCTGTAATTTACTGTGCCAGGGCTGCAGGGAGTCCATCTGAGGCTGAGGTTATTGACAGGTAGTCTATATGGTTTGTTTCTTACAGTACTTACGTGTGCTCAGAGCAGTTGAGGGTGACATTTTTAAAATCTAAAAATATATAGCTGCTAACAAACTTCCAGCAGCATGGAAGGGAGAAGGATTTATGCCCAGAACATGTTGAACTTTAAGGATAAAGTGTATTTGTAGGAAAGGTTTGAAGGGGTCACAGGAGGGGAGCAGGTCTTGGGCTGCTGCTGTATGAGGGTATCACTGGGGCTCTTGGGTTTTGTTGAGGGATACACTGTCATATCTTCCCAGGGATGAAAATCAGGAACACAGCTGGAATCAGGGAAGTTACAGACAGATCAAATAGAGGAACCAAGTGCTTTTGTGCTGCATTGGGTTGTAACCACTAAACCAGGCTGTGCTCTATGGTGAGCCCTGGGTGAGGTGTCTGTGCTGCCAAGGAGGATCACCCCCAGGCCAATGTCATGGATGTGAGCAGAGCACATGGATAATCCTGATCCATGGAGCTTGTCCTGTAGCATTTGCTGGACCAGCTCAGCCCACAGGTGAGGGCAAATCACAGAACCAACCTGGCTGGTTCTATGATTCTGTTAAAATCTGGCTGCAGTGGATGCAGACATGGCCCCTTTGGTTTGTTCCAGAGGTCAGAGCTGCCATACAGCTTCATGTAAACACAATAGAAATGAGGCTTTTAACCTCAAGGGAAGATGATTTGGATTTTCATTTTCTCCTGCCCACAGTAAGCTGTAACCTCACTGTAAGCACCACTTCCCCTGGGAGCACAAGGGCTTGATTCTGCAAATCTGGGGAACCCAGTGATTAAGAGGTGTCATAGACTTCACAAGGAGGTTCAATCCATCCTTCTCCTCAAGCCATCATCCTGTGGGGGAGGGAGGAGGTGGTTTCAGGAAACACAATGAATGACTAATCTCTCTCCTGCCTCTGCCAAGGGAGAACAACCAGCCCCACGAGCATCCCTGCTGCTTGCAAGAGCTCTGGGATGTCAGCAGGGTTATGATTTATGGCAATCAATCCATCAACCTCATTTATAGCAGCAGCTCTCTGTGAGATTTCACACATGAACATTGGCTTCTTCCATGGCTTCACTCCTGCCAAAATTGTCTCTGGGCCTCCCAATCTTCCTGGGAGCCTCTGCCATGCCCATGTGGGGAAGTGCCATCCCTCCCCACTTTTTTTCCCATCCTTATTGGAGCTATCAGAGCATGTTATCACAGCCAGAGGTTTCCAGGCAGTGGGAAGAGGATGACTGCTGAGATGGGAGGGGAGAGGTCCCTCCTGCCCTGCAGCTCTGAGCAGACACAGGGTTCTCCTTCCTAGCAAAGTGTGGGCTGCAGGTTCTTTATTTCAACTCTGTTAAATGTCCTTCTTGACTATTCAAAATATTTTCCCACTTGCCAACTGTTGTTTGGGCCCTTTTCCATCTTGATGGTATTTGGCCCGAGTGTCTCAGTGTCTGCTGATGCATTCAGGCTGTCGCTGCTTTCCAGGACCTTGGGATCTCCCAAGTCATCTGGGAAGCTTTTTTTTTTTTCCTCTGGAAGGTAATGGGAATTTTGAAAACTCTGACTCAGATACAGCCCTGAAGGGTGAGAAAACACATGGCAAATGAAAGGAATGAGCATACAGCAATGAGGCAGTGACCCCCTGCTCCTGTGAGAGCACAACGGACAGGGAGGCTTGGGGATAACAATTATGTATTTTCTCTGATGAACTGGGAAGGAGCACCCTGAAAACCCTTGTCTGTGTCATAATACATGATGTTAGAGCCTCTGTTTAAAGCAGAACCTACTCCCAGTGCTTGGGTCAGCCCCATTCCTGTGCTGTGATGAATGGAGCCCTGGGACCTGCTGCCTGGAACAGCCAAATCACTTACCTTGCAAATGCAAAACCTTCTGGAAAGCGAATCAATAACTCCTGGCGCTCGGGCGGTGCTGACACACGGCCTGAGCCCGCAGGAAATAAACCCTTTGTTAATCTTTCTCCAGAGGCACTCACAGCCTCCTATAAAAAGCTCCTGAAGTAAGTAACTAATTACAGGCTGCACGAGGCTCCAGTCTGTCACCCCCGACAGCTCCGGGGGAGCAGGAGCTGTGCTGCTGCTGCCTGGGATGATGGACGAGTGTGCACAGGCTCCTGGCTTTGCTCTGAAAGAGGAAGAATTAATGGGCAAATAAATTACAAATCAATTATTAAACCTTAGCAGCACGCAGGGCCCTGTTCAGGCTGGGTATCAAATATACATTTCTAATTAACTCAACAACTCTTGGCTAATGGGCACTGGGTGCTGCTAGAGAAATAGGCAGTTTTTCTCACGTGCTCTAAGTAGAGGAGTTTATTCCTCTCTTCTTGCTTAGGTCTCTAAGACCCTTTTTATGCATAGGCAGCACTGAGAGACCCTCAGCTTCATGCTGAGACTCAGGGCAGCCCTGGGCAAGCTGCAACACCGTGAGGAATAAATCCAACACCTACTTAGCACTCAGTGTGCTGAGGAGTCCTGTTGGCTTTCCCTGAGCCCCAAAATCCCTGATTAAGAAGGAGGTGATGGTGCTTTCCTCCTCTCCCTGCTTGCCTGGGACTGTCTGTCAGCACGTGGAGCTAATGCCATGAGAATAACCACTGCCTGATACCTGCCTGCAGTGTCTAGACAGATCCCAGGCCAGAAGTTCTTCCTGGAGCAGTAAGAAAATAAAAGGACTTGGCAGATGGACGCTGCACTCACACACCCACTGCTGTTATCCTTGGATGAGTCGTGTCCTCCAGCTCTCCCTGTGCTTCCACGTTCAGCACCACTGCTCCTGTGTGACAGGAGAAGCCCCTGAGGGAACTGGCTGCCACTGGGGTGTGGATGGAGGGTGATCTTGTAGGGTTTGGGTTGAAGGAGCTAAACCTTTGAGGGATTCATGCTCTGTTCCACAGCAATATTTCTGCTGCTCACTAATCAATTCTAATTCTTAGACAAGCTCCCATATGGTGCCTTGATAAATCACTCTCTCCAGTTATCAAGCCTGTCTTGTTTGCCTGACATGAGCTATAAGGAGGGTGGGTTTTCAGGCTAATGTTAACTCAAGCACACAGAATGTGATTTATTTATAGAGTTTTAGAAGAGTGGTTTAAAAAGTCAAAATCTGGGGCCTAAGGAGCTAACCAAAAGACTCATCCTGCCTGAGCATCACCATAACAAACCCTGGTTCAGTGAGCTGGGCTGTGCATACATGGTCTTGGGCACAGCACAGAGAGGTCTGTGGAGGTCAAGGGCAGTCCCTGCTCAAGGGGCTTTGGTGGTGGCACCTTCTACATCAGTTCCATGGGAGCAACTCTCCATCACATGGCCTGTGGGATCTCGGGGAAAGGGAGGACACTTGGGCAGTGACCTGAAGGTGAGGTCTTGGTGGAGGAGCTGAGCAGAGAGCCAGGACAAAGAGTCTGAGGAGGAGCAGGGCAGAGAGAGAAGCTTTCACCTCCCTGTCTGAGTAGAAAAGATCACAAGGTGTTTGGAGCACTGACATGAGCACAGAGGAGAAAACCAGAGGTGTGGCAGGGCCATGGCCCTTGTCACGGGCCAGGCAGAGTAACTCCAGCCCGGAGCTGGTTTGTCTGTCAGACACCTGAGCTCTTTTCCCTCGGTTCCTCTCTCCGGCTCACTTGCTCCCCCCAGTGCACTCTCCCTGCTCCCCGAGCATCCTCAGAGCATCTTCAGGATCTATCAATCCCAGGATGTTTCCTCCAGCCATGAGGAAATTCCTCTCTTTCCAAGCCTCCTATTACTCTCCAAACCCAATTCTTCAGTTGGGGAATCCTTTTTTTTTTTTTTTTTTCTGTCCTCATCTCCTTTCCAGAATAGTAAGTCCCCATTTTTCCTGATCTAAGCACTCACTGTGCAGGAGCACAGTGTGTGATCAGCCTCCTAATCAGTGTTTCTGTCTCTTGTCTCTTTATTAATTGAAGCATTCAGATCATTCTGCTTTATTTTAGCCAAATTTTCTACCAGCCTGCACTGATTACAGATTTTTTTTTGTAGCAGCTTCTACCTGAGAGCTGCAAAGTTTGCCATTCCCCCCCTCATAGATATGCACACATTTAGCTCCCACCTGTAAGTTTTAACACTTTTGGCTATGGATTTTTGCCTAAAACATCTCTAAACTGCACAAATTCTCTAAACAGAGGGAGGCCAAACATTCTGGTGCCTGGTGCTGCAGATGGAGTTCAGCCCCTCTGCCCCAGACCTTTGGTTCTAGCACCCTTGATGCCAGAAGGGAGTGTGTAGAGGCTATTTCCCCTCCTGACAGTTCTGAATAAAGAGCATTTTTCTTTTTCCCATGGGAAAAACTCAACCTGAAAGGAAAATCCAGCACATCAACTTGGTGTCATCCAGGAAGGGAACCACCCTGGGCTGTTGTATTTACAGGATTTGCATGATCTGAAGAGGATAAGCATATGGAAACCAGTGTTAGGAATCAAAATTGGAAGGCAGGGGCATGGGCAGGTTTCTCAGGAAGCCTTGGGAAGTTCTCATTGACCAGCTTTGTTTCCTAGTGCCAACAAGTCAGAACTCGTGCCTGTTAAAGCAGTTTTGGGGAGGATGGGAGGAAAGCAAGGAAGACTTTTAAACTGGAGTCCTCAGGTTTCTGTTGGGTTGATCCAGTTCAATAACACGAAAGAACTCCCATAACTCCATGCTCTGCTCCTGCAGAAACAGCTGCCGTGAAGCTCCAGCTTGCAAACAGCAGGGCGCAGAGTTAGGTGGGGATGCCTCGGGATGCTCCGGTGGGTTCATACCGGGAGAATTCGGGGGGTGTCGGGTCAGGGGGTGCCCGGGGGGTCCCAGGTCTGTCCCCCTGCAGTGCACTGTCTCTCCCACCAGGTGGAGACCTAGCACCGCTCTTGGGCTGTGCTGTCTCCATGGCAACTGGTCCTTCCCTCCCCGCGCATCCTTCATCCCATCGTCACCCGAAAACTCTCAGCCGTTCCCTTCCGCTCCTCCCTGCTGTCTCCTTTCCCTTTCCCTGCTCTTTGCTTTCTCCCTCGCTGGCTCAGCAGCAGTGAGGGGTGGGGTGTACCCACGTGTGTCCCGAGTAGGAGCACAGTGGGGTGGGAAACAACAGGATGAAAGTGCTGCCAAACCGTGTCCTACTGGTACAGGGAGGGTTGTGCAAGGCTCATGTTTTGCTGGTGTTGCCACTGTGACTTTGCTGCTCCCAGACCTGGATACAGATACATAGTGATAGGACAAGGAGGAATGGCTTGAAAGTGGAAAAGGAATAGGCTTAGGTGAGATATAGGGAAGAAATTCTTGGCTGTGAGAGTGGTCAGGCACAGGTTGCCCAAAGAAGCTGTGGCTGCTCCATCCCTGGGAGTGTTCCAGGCCAGGCTGGATGGAGCTTGGAGCAACCTGGGCTAGTGGAAGGTGTTCCTGCCCTTAGCAGAGGGTGGAACGAGATGATCCTTAAGGTCTCTTCCAACCCAAACTATTCCAGGATTCTATGATAACTCCCCAGGAAGTACACAAGGCTCTGCTGAACACAGTGCTGCAGCCAGGCAGGCCCTGGGGTGCAGTTGGGCAGTGACCTATGACAGCAACATCTGCTTGGCCTGGGATAAGAAGAACAAGCACAGACTATCGAGAAGCTCAAGACAATCTTTTAGAGCCCAAATTTCCTTTCCTTACTCCAGTTGCTCTAGTCAGGTCTCATTCTTACCCTGGGTGGAGCTAAATTTCTGTCCCACTGGGAATGGTAAACTGTGTGCTGAGGGTAGAGAAGGCTCTTCAAACCCTACTGTGGATGAAGCAGGAGCCTTCCCAGGCCTTGGCTCTGGGCAAATGGGATGTGTTCCCATGAGAATTGTGCCTAACCCTTTCTGTGCCTGCACTGGAAGGCACAAAACAACAATCTTGTACAACCCTTCTGCCTGCTATCTGTTCTGAGCAGGGAGATGGGATGTGTGGCACTCACTGTTCCTAACACAGCTCAGCACTGGGTCCAGTTATAGCTCCTCCCTCTTCTCTAGCAAGGGCAGAACATCTGGAATGGCTTTGGATGAGCTGTATTTGCACTCCTAACAGGAGGCTGGAAACCACCCCCTCACTATTAGGAGTTTGATGCTCTGAAGACACTGGAAATGACTTAATTTTGAGGTCTTTAAGTTGATTCAGAGCTACATTTGACCCAGACTCAACAATCCTTGGCTGGCTGCATCCCTTCCCACCCCCTCATGCTACTAGTTCAGTGAGCTCTCTAGTCAATAGGAAGTGTTTGATTAACTTTTGGTGTCCTGTACCCACCTGGTTCTCTAACAACTCTGCCAGCTCCAGTGGTGTCATTGTGGTTGTCTCCTGGGGCTGCAGCACCCTGTGTACTGAGGGGGATGCTGCTGCATCTTTTGCCAGCTTAAAGGGAAGGTCATTCCTGCACCATGGGGTCACTCCTACTTCCTTACAGCCACTACAAAGCTCTAGGAAAGCACTGAGGATGGGATTTCTCTGCTGGGGAGGAAGGGGAGGAAGGCAAGGCTGGCCTGGCTACCACAGCCAGTGCTCCCTGGAGTCTGAGCTCCTTCCTCTCCACCTCCTCAGTGGGCACTGGGGCTTTTCCTCCCATCACAGGGCTTATCCCCTGGGAATGCAGCTTTCCTGCTCCCAGCACAGCAGAGGCTGTGCAGGAAAAGGCATTTTCAGCAGGGTGTGACTCCTTCCCTTTCCCCGAGGAAAAGCAACTCAGTGGAGAGGAGGCAGAGTTTCAGGCACCTCCTTTGGAGTTTGTGCTACCCTCCTCCACACCAGCTCAGTAAATTACAGCCCTAATTGAAACCATGCCTAGGCTGTGCCTGCCTAAATCACAGTGTGTTTCTGCTTGTGGGAGGCTGTTTGCAGGGACAGAGGTGCTTCTCTGGGCTCAGTGTGCCTCCAGCAGCCCATCCCGAGCTCCAGCAAGCTCAGAAATCATTACCCTCCATCCTCTGTGAGGGTGAGTGAGGCCTGGATACCTGCAGCACTTGGAGGGCTATAGAACTGATGCAAGTGCCTCATGTGAGGCTGTCTGGGGGCAAACTCATCTCCTAAGCCAAAGGGCTGTGGGCAGGTGGAATTATCTCCACAAAGGCATTGGATATCTGTAAAAATGGTATTTTAGCCATGTCCTGGAAGTGCTCAGAGCTTAGGAAGGAGCTGGGGAAGGCTCTGTGGAGTCACCATTTGGATATGGGGGGACAAGCAGGTGAGGAGCCTGAGGAGTTATACAGGTGCAAGGAGCTCTGCATGGATTTGGGATTCAACCTGGCAGTGTTCACAGCCAGGCTGGATAAAGCTTTGAGCAACCTGCTCTGGTGGGAGGTGTCCCTGCCGAGGGCAGGGGGGGATACTAGATGATCTCTAAGCTCCATTCCAACCCCTTAACATACTCTGATGATACTCTGATGATGATTTCCCAAAAATCTGGATGCTGACTGAATCCAGGACATGTGTTGATGCTCAGCACCCCTCACTCAGCTCCTTTACACATGGGGAGGTGGTGCCAGCTCCCAGTGGGATTGGGATGGGATGGGATGAAGGAGAGTGGTCCAGCAAGGTCTCTATGTCCCAGCAGCCTGGAGACACTGTGCTGCTCCAAACACAGTCTGTGGCTTCCACCACTCCCTTCCTTTGGCTGAGGAGCTCCTGCTGCCACGTGGCCTTTTCCACTACAGCACCCTAAACTCTGCCTTGCTTTGCCTCTTGTTCTCTTTCTTTTTTTCCTCAGGAAACATCTGGAAGCTGAGTGAGAAACATTCAAAGGGAATTAAAAAAAAAAGAAAAGGCCAAAAGCAAGGAGGAGGGAGCTTGGGAATGCCATATGATTTCACTTTCCTAAGACAACTGCAATTATGCCTTTGAGGCTTTACCAGTCACTGTAGATTCAAACCATGTTGGATGATGTAAGTGGGAAAATATGAAGGGCCTAGTGGCTGCTCAAAAAAAGAGAAAAAGATCAGTTTCTGGTGGTTTATTTAACATTCTGAATCAGAAGAAGGGCAAAGTCCAGATGGACTTTTTCTTTAGTACTTTCCTAAGCTTGGTTGGGCCTTACTGATCCCTTGGGAGAGTGGAAATGCCTCCTGGATCTCTCCAAATGACCTATTTCTCCATCCTGCAGCAATCTGCTTCTGTCTTGAGTCCCCAAGTCCCCATGGATAGTGTTGGGGATGGATTGCTCCCAACTGAGACACATCCCAGGTTGGACAACCCTTGCTCACACTGCCCAGGGACCATTTCCTTTTTGGAAGCACAGCTGGTGAATGGGATAAGCAGGAGATGTCAACCCCAGTTTAACAACCATGAGAACTCCTCTTTTCAGGCAACTTCCATCCAACCTGTTTGACTCTGCCTCCTGGGCCAGTTTCAGGAGGTTTGGAGCTTGGCACTGGGCTGTCAGGTCCAGCTGTTTCCTGTGATGTTTTCCTTCTTTTAACTTGGCAAAATGTGGCACTTGGGCTGAATTCATGCTTGAATTTTCTTCCCATTGAGGTGCAGCTCTAAAGCCCAAGTGGAACCTGCTGGGGTTAAGCCTGAGCCAGATTCCTGCAGAAACCTCCACACTGCATCTTGTCTCACACCTAAAGCTGAATTACAATGCTGATTGCAGCAACTAATAGTATTTTCTCAGCTTCCTGCTATTACACCAAGGTAAGGTCAAAGTCCCTTTGGTCCATAACCACTGACCTCAAAGTTCTTCCCATTTTCCCAAGAGAGGCAGCAAGTAAAGCAGAGAGAAGCACAGACTTTCCCAGGCTACCAAACCCCTGGCTTTCCTTTTTCTCTGTCCTGACTCTGGGGCTCAGCAGTTTGATCCACATTTTGCCATTTAACTAGTGAGTCCTGCAAGGCTTTTGCAGGATGCCTGCTCCTTTTTCCAATGCAATCACTGGGAATGGGGCAGGAAGTTCTGCAGAGCCTGGCACCACTCTTAGGATGCTGCTGGTCACTCTGTGCTATGCCACCAGCAGCTCCCAGCAAAGCATGGCATTCCAGGGCAGTCAGCCTGGCTGGAGCTGCCTTCCCAAAATCCCAGAGTGTGCTGTGATGGCACATAACAGCCAGGACTGCATTATGACTCAAACCAGTGGGAATCTTCCACTCACTCCAACAGTTTTGGTGTTTAGAGGGAACAGGGTTTTTACTGCTTATATGGGTTATCAACGCCAAAAGTTCATTTCCATGCACACTGGAAACAACAGAACACAAATGTTCCTGGAAAGCAAATGCATCAAGGCTGCAAATATGGACACATTAACAGTTGTAGCTGGATTTAAGCAAAGGCACACACAAAAACCTCTTGGTAGGAGGGATGTGAGGAGCATCATTGGGCTGGTGATCTAAGGGAATTTCTGCTCCAGGAGCAATAGCATCTCAGAGGGGCAGGATGAGAGCAGCAGTTGGGACTGGTCAGGTTTAAACCTGCCCAGACTCACTCTGCAGAGCCCTGAGCAGAAGGAGAAGAGGTCATGTTGGCAGGGGAAGGATGTGACCTCTCCTTGCAGCACAATGTGTCTCTTGTCCCTGCCTTGTCCTTTCAAGGTGGTTCTGCCTGTGAACACCCCAATTATACATTCAATCCATGCAGCCACTTTCCACCCCAGCTGTCCTGGCTCTGGATGTTTTCACTCCCCTGACCTTTTCAAGCTGTTAACACTGTCCATGGGATGATGTCCTGAACCCTTTACAAGCTCTTTTGGTGGTGACAGCAAACAGCATCTCCTGACATGTTTGTGGAGATGCAGGTTAGGCCTTTTGATAACACCTCAACCACCCTGCACATGATGCTCTCAGCATCCTGAAAGGCTTTGCTGGCTGTTTGCAATCCTCAGGGGGAAGCAGGAGTGCAAATAAGAATCCAAGTGTTTGCAGCTTATGAAGCCTCACAGGCAACCTCCTCCAGTCCTTCCTTGCAAGGGATTCTCCTGCCCAAACATCCTTTGTGTCACAGAGACACACAGACAGCACTAAAAAGATATTTAAGGACTTGATTCCCACCAGTTTCCATCCGTTAGGTGTTGAACAGGAGATCCCCAACCCCTCCAACCCTCTCCCCACACTCACCTTTTCTTTCTGAATCACCAGATGAAGAAAATATTATTCCTCCACTGCTATCCTTTCCACAGGCTATTACCCTGTGCTGTTTCAGCTCATGTTGCAGCTCCCGCCTCACTGTTTGAAGCCAAAACTAATCCTAAATCATGAATGGATATTAGGCAGGTAAGGTGAAGGCAAGGGCACTGCACAACATGCCTGGCTGAGCTCTGTGAGTACACAGAGGAGCCTTGGCAGGGCTGGGAGCTGGAGGTGCTGCTCCCCATCAGCTACATCCCTGCTGCTACAGCTTCTTCCATCTCCTCCTCCTCTTTTTCCTCCTCCTGCTCCTCCTCCTCTTCCATCCAGCCCCACCTGCATCTCCTCCCCAGATGCTCCCTCAGGGCTGCAGCCCCAGCAGAGCACCCATGGGTGCCTGGTAGCTCAGGGTATTTGGCTCAAAAAGTGCTTTAAAGCACTGAATTCCCCCCTTTTTTTTTAAACCCAATTAAAATGTTCAATCAACTCAGGCCTCAGATTGCAGCAATTAATTCATTTCCATGTCCCCAGGCACATCTTGCTCACTTGCTTGGGTGAAATCAGGGAAAGCATTTCAGTTTCTCTCTAACCCCACGACTTCAGCTCTCCCTTTGGTGGTTGGGAACTGAGCCTAGACATGAAATAATGAACTCAAATCCTTCCATGCATTGACCAAAGAAAACAAGCTGTCAGCTAGAAATATTCCCTTGCTTCTTTTCAAGCCAGACCAAATCTCCTTCCCATCTGTAGGTAGAGTTATGTGGGGAAGCAGCATAAGTAACTCAGCATGAAATTGTCAGCGACAGCATGTGATGCTGTTTGTAGAGCATAAATCAGTCTAGGAAATGAAAAGTACTATCTTCTTTGTGGGTTTTGGTTTTTTTTGCAGGTTTGCTCAGCATTTTATACCTCTGCAGGGATGTTATGAAGGAGATTTTTTTTGGCAGATTAAACCCAAGTCCAACATTTGTTGTTAGGGCCTTAATTATGTTCAGTCTTCTTAGTGCTGTTTGCATTAGGCCATAATATCTCCCTCTCCTGAGCTTCAATGACTCCACTTAAGCATGAAAATGCTGGTGGAGAGGCTGAATCTCTCCAGGTTTTCCAGTTCTTGGCTCAGCCTGGAGAATGACAGAAATCATAGCAATTTCACTGTCTCCTTTGTGTGAGTTTCCAACCATGGGAAGCTGAGACTGTGTTGGGGGATAATATAGCAAACTGGGCAGATATTTTGGGGTGTTGAAAGCTGAATAAGGATTTGGGAAGGGCAGGTTTGTGCAGAGCCTCCCTGCAAACACTGGGCTGGAATCCATGCTTGAGGACATCAGGAGTAGCCCAAGCTCAGGCACATCTTTGCTGCAGCACTTACAGCCTGATGTGGTCAAAACTTGCTTTGAAGCAGAGAGAAACTTTGCAATTACCCTTTAATCCTGTTTAAAGGTGACCTAAACCACCAAGCTCTGGACTGAACACTCCTCTAGGCTAAATCAGAGTCACAGAATCATAGAATAGGGAGCCATGAGGATCACAGAGTCCAACCCTTGCCCTGCACAGACACCCCCAACAATCCCACCATGTGCCTGAGAATGTTGTCCAAACACTTCTTGAGGTCTAGCAGGTTTGGGGCTGTGACCACTGCCCTAGGGAGATGTTCCATGAGATGCAAAGTAGCTGTTCCCATTCTCCATCTGGAGCAATGCATGAGAGGAAGTGTTTGAAGTTGGTCAATATCTGCCATTGGCTACATTATTCCAAATCTCCTGGGAATAAACCAGGTCAGATCTTACCACCAAGTGGCACCTTGGTGTGGTGGTGATGGCACCATCAAGCACTGCTCTCCATGCCTGGGTCTTTACAGGTTCTTCCACCAACTTGTGCCTTGGCATTGCTAGTTTTAGTGTTCAGCTCATCACTCTCAGCCTTCCTGCCTCTCTTCCTTCCCAAAAACCAAACCAGACTTGATCACCATGTTCATAGGAGCTTCCCCCATGCTTTGGTAGCAGTTTAGGCTGCAGAGCTGAGGCTGTGAATTCTCCAGCAAAGCAACAATTAGTACCAATTTTCCCAGACAGCTGCTCCCATCTGCTCCATGAGTTGTTTGTGTTTGCTTAGTACAGAGAGCAGATTTTTTTGCTGAACTCACATGGTTCTTGCAGTTGAGTTTGACAGAGTGAGATGAGTCATTTAATTTAAGACAGTTCCTTCCTTTTGTTCTTGCAACAGGCATAGCTGAGAGTTTGGGGGTTGACTGTGTGATGATACTGAATCGACCCAAACCTCAGAGGAGACACAGGAGTCAGAAATGTCTGGGCTGCTTGGCTGATGAGCTGGAGGAATGGAATGAGCTTTCACATCTCTGTGTTCAGCCAATCATTGCATTTCTGGGTGGTTTTGCTCAAAGGTGCAGGTTTCACTCAGCTGCACAGGGAACAAACTCCTTCTTCCCTCCTTAGAAATCCTGCTCAGATTGCACAGTCAGCTGTGGCTCGTGGCCCTGGAGACCACCATGGTGTGTCACAGCTGTGGGTCCTGAAGTGTAACTGGAGCTCCAGAACCCTCAGGAAATGCTGGTTTGGGGGTGGTTTGGCTTCGCTGGGAGGAGAGTGCTGGGAGGATTTAGCCACAGCCAAACAGCCTGAAAATTCTGGAATAGGAAGAAATTCTTCCTTGTGAGGATGCTGAGGTTGGCACAGGTTGCCCAGAGAAGCTCCATCCCTGGGAGTGTTCCAGGCCAGGTTGGACAGGGCTTGGAGCAACCTGGGCTGGTGGAAAGTGATGTTGCACCTTCCCAAGGAGCAGGATTAACCAAGAGACATCTAGCAGTGCCCATGATCAGAAAGCATCTGGTCCTCAAATAGAAATGCCCCCCCAAATTCACACTTGTCTGTCCAGTGAAGAGTCATTATGAGGTGTTGCTCCAGCAGCCTCACAGAGCTGGACCCTGCTGCACTCTGCTACCATCTGGAATGCATTTGGGATAGCATGAGGCTCAGCCTTGCATTCTGAGCCCAGCAGAGCTCTCGGGTCACAGCACAGAAATCTGTGCCACGTCACGGTGCTGCGTGGCCTGGAGGAGGTGATGCAATGGGTGGGAAGGGCCAGGCACACTGTTCCCTCAAACTTGCTGACTTTCTGTCCCCAAACAGAGAATGGCAGATGTCAAGGTACAGCACCTGAGCCCATGGAGACCAGCAC
>NW_008669175.1:56437-59197 GCF_000695815.1 Acanthisitta chloris
AAAACTTCATTCCAGGCTGGAGATCCAAGGCAAAGCATCCCATGCCAAAAGATCTGTGGCAGCCTCACCTGTGAGCCTCCAAGAGTCCTCTGCACACCCCAGGGATGCCCACACCAAGCTCAGTGTCTGCTGAGTGGGATTCTGGAAGGGGGCTGAGCTGACAGGAGATGAATGGAGCTTCTGTTTGGTGGGAAGGGCTTGGATTTCAGCACAGGGAGGAAGGCTGTGCTGGAGCTGCAGGAGAGGCCCTGGTTTACAAAACAAATAAACCACTGTGGCTTCTAAGCACGAGTAATCTGTTATTCTAAAGGGGCCAGGGGTAATTTACCACCTGATGTCAAACTCCTCTGCATTTTGAAAGGGAAAGGAACAAATGGAAGCTGAGACAGAGAGCAGGAAAAGCTGTTTGCCCAAAGCTGCTTGGATTTGTAACTCCCTTAAACCAGCCTGCTTAAGCTCAGCACGTTACTCTGTCTCTGGGGATGGGGCCAGAGGTGGCCACAGTTTGTCCCTAAGACCAGGCAGCACATCAGGGCTGGGGGTGCTGCCTTCCCAGTGCTGCTGTATGGGCTGGGGATGCTGCTGCACTCCTCCTCCTGATGCCTCTGGTCTCCTTTCTCCCACCTCAGAGGCAGTGCTGGCAGGAATGTAATGTGAGGACATGGGGATGCATCCCAGGATGTCCAACCTGTGCCTGCTTTGGGGTCAAACCCTGAAATCCTCAGAAGGAGAGATAACCTGATGATTTTCTTTGGCAGCTCCAGCTGACTCCCAACAACATCCATGGCCACCCCTTCCCTGTTTAGATGACATCATTCCAGCTCAGTCTGTAGTGGTCAGAGTGAGACTTTTTGTTTGGACTAATTTAATCTTCCCATTTTCAAAACTGCTGATTTTTGTAAACAGCTTTAATCCAGAGGCTGAGCTGGATGCTCTGTTTCCTTGGAGTATGGCACTTATCCAGCCAAGCTATGTGAAAAATCCTGTCTGGACAACTCTGTAACCCCAAGCAACTCATGTCTGAGGTTCCAGGTGATGGGAGGCAGCAGGACCCTCCTGCCCTGCTGCTCTCAGGGTCCTGTTGGAGATGCTGCCAAACCCAAATCTGGGCTATGTTTCCCTGCCTGCTGCAGGCTCTGGCAGCAGGAGCCAGGAGGAAAACACTAGATGGCAGGTTGAGGCCATGTCTAAGCATGTGCCTGCCCAGCCCCAGTGCAGTGGCATCGCTGCTGGCTCAGAGGGCTGTGCTGGCTCTGCTGGGAGGCTCTTCTAGCCCAGGAAGGTGTAGGAACCTTTGGCTTTATTCAGCTGCATGTGTGCGTCAAAACTTCTTCAAAACTCTTCCCCTTGGGCCTCTGTGTCTCTGCCAGTTGGGAAGGAGGTTTGAGAGGAGTGTTGGCAGGTAAAGGGTATCCTGAACACTGGATTTGCAGAGAGTGAGGCTAGAAAGTAGAATCATAGAATCTTCAAGGTTGGAAGAGAACTGTAATAGAAAGAGAATATTCCAGTCTTGCTCTGTAGCCCCTGTGCCCCTTTGGGCAGGTGCCACCTCTCATCTTTGCAACCTCAGCCACTTCTGAGCCCCTCAATAACCTGGAATGAGCCACACACAGCCCCAGAGCAGAGGGAACTGCACCCCAAAACTCAGCCCCTGCCAGGCACCATCCAGCCATCCCCAAGAGCTGTGTCTGCTCCTCAGTGCCTGGGGGCAGAGCAAAGGGCCACACAAACCAGGACAAAGTGAGATTGCTGTCCCAGAAAGGGTGACTTTTGAGGAATATCTTTTCCTTCGTCCTTTTATTAAATCTGTACAAGCTGGAATCCCAGATTTATTACTATCCAGGGACCCAGAAGGCACATGAGGGGCTGATTAGGGGCATGCCAGGAGTTTCTAAGGACAGGGACAAGAGGTTAGGCCAATCTCTAGCATGACAATCACAGTTACCAGGCTTTTGTGTACCTCTACTATGGTTTGTAGCTGCTCATTGTCTCCAAGAGCTGCCAGGAGACATGGAAAATTGGGGAGCAAAGCAGGGAAATGAGCTGCAGTGCTTCAGGTCAGTGTTTACCAGTAAATATCCATATAAGTCTGATTTCTGGAGCAAACTAACAATAAACCAAAAAATATAGGAGCTGCATGGTGCTGCCTGTAAGCTGAGCTCAGTGTAAACCCTCCTGGAGAAGGATTGGTGAGTTCTGAGTTTTTTATCCTCTCTTGGGATTTGGACTTTTAACAGAAACCAATGGTTGGGATGCAGCTTTTCCAGGCAAATTTTGTACATTGGAGACATTTCACATCAGCCATGGCTGAACTCCTGAACTCCTACACACTTCCCAGAGCTGCAGCCCAGCCCTGGGGCTGGCCCTGGCTCCAGGGAAAGCCTCTCCCCCTGTGTCCCTGGGGACATCAGGGATGTGGCTCCTCAGAGGTGGCTTTTCCATCCATGGAGTCTCCAACACTCCTGGTACTTGCTAGTTCAAAGCTTGGACCTCAAAGTTTTGGGTGCCAAGAGTGGAGGAGGTGACATCCAAGGATGGCAAAACCTGTGTTCAGGCTGGGCATGCAGAAAGCAGCTGAGTCAGAGATATTCAGGCAATATTCAGGAGAATCCCTGGAGATCTTGCTCTGAAAATGGAAATCCACTAGTGTTGCAAATTGGTTTTGAGAATTCCTTGGTGGGAGGGCTGTGATGAGAACTTGCAGTTGGGTTTGAGTTGGAACAGACCTTACTGATCATCTTGTTCCAACCTTCTGCCATG
>NW_008669176.1:0-487 GCF_000695815.1 Acanthisitta chloris
TCAAGCAGGAACCCCTTGTTGAATCATAGTTTAACTATTCACCATGGCTGACTACCCTAGTATCCACCTTGATAAGACCAATCACAATGATCATGTGAACACTGGCTTTTGGACCCTGCATATTGAACAGGCTCATGTCATTCGTCAAGAGCCAATTAGAAAAGATCAACATTATGTTGGTAGACGCCGACAACTGCTTTAAGAATGTCTTTCTCTAGCAATCCCTTTAGTTGTCCCCAGTCGTAGCTACTCCCAATCATCTCCCAGTTACCCTTTGCCTAATGTGCCTTATGTTTTCTATTCAAGTTTGTAATACATATTTCAAAATTTTTATAATGCATAGATTAGGAATTGCATGCATTTGATACGTTTTATCTAAGTTTATGATACATATTTTTTAGGATTGTCGTATTTTACCCAATTGTATTATGCATGGGGAGGGGGGAAATGTGGGTAGTTAGGGTCTGGCGACCGGAAGATAACGCGT
>NW_008669177.1:0-6654 GCF_000695815.1 Acanthisitta chloris
AATTGGTGGTGGGTTTTGTTATTTAAGAATAAAAAATATCTGCTACTGGTTGCCTGGGAGAAGAGAACAACCCCCACCTGACTCCAACCTCCTGTCAGGGAGTTGCAGAGGGTGAGAAGGTCTCCCCTGAGCCTCCTCTTCTCCAGGCTGAACACCCCCAGCTCCCTCAGCCTCTCCTCATGGCACTTGTGCTCCAGTCCCTTCACCAGCCTCATTGCTCTTCTCTGGACCTGCTCCAGCACCTCAATATCCTTCCTGAACTGAGGGGCCCAGAACTGTACACATGTCTGATTTGGAGTTAAACAAATATCAGTCACAATGGAAAAACACAGTTTTCAATTCAGACAATAAACACTATGCCAAACTTTTCTATTCTGTTTCCTGCCCACACAAACCTGCTTTTGCGTAGGTTGAGATGAGCACGTCGTCAGGTCTGGCTTTGAAGTTCCACACTTTGTCCCATGTGGTGCCCTTTATAAAGGGAATACCTTCCACTTCACCTAACTCCGGTCGGGTCACTGTCAGACTCAAATCTTTCATTTTATCCATGGCTCTTGGGCACTGCATGAAGAAAGAAAAGCTTGGAATTAATATAGATGCTCTGAAAAAAAATCTGCATTTACTCAGCCATTCCTGGGGTCTCTCTTATTGGCTGAATTCCATGTCCTCTGATTTTCTTTGGACATGATTTGGCCCTTCTGGATCCATATATAGACTCCTGGGTCTCATTTTTAGAAATGCTTGGGATATTGCTGGTTGTAGTTCTTAGTCTCTCTAAAAACCACTAGTTTAATTAGGTACAAAAAGAGGAAAAAGCCATTATTCCCATTTGTAAACATCTTACCAAACATACGTAGGTAAAATTCTGTCTGTAACTATGTTGCCTTTGGAAGTCAGGAAAAAGTAATCAGAGCTGTGACTCAAAAGAAGGAGGAGCATAACAGCTGGCAATGAAATCAGCATACAGGGCCCAACCCTTCCTGAGTAAAGAAAGTAGCAAAGGCTTCTGCTAACACCCTTTGCTTCTCATACTCACAAAAATATTTGCAGACCTTTTCTGTGTTTCGTTCCTGGATCTTTTCACTCTTGGAACTCTTTGCTGTCTACTGAAACTTGCTGCGTATAAATAATCTGGACTAGATAGATCATTAACTAAAGGTTGTTAGACTTTAGTTATTTAAATCAATCTGTTTTATAGCAACTGGTTATTGATTTCTGGATTTCTCACAAGGCAACCTCTTCTTAGCCATAACCTTCTGAGCTCCAGAACCTGGTCAGAGCAAAGCTCTGCTTAAGGAGAGGCTACAGAAATAATCTCAGTGAAAAATATCAGCCAGAAAAAAGACATTTCTATCCCAACAGCAAACATTGCTAGACTATTTTCTTTCGTTTTCTTGTTTACTCACAGCAATTTCACACAGTTTCAGCTGAGCAGGGCAAAATGTTGGATTGGTGGCTGGGCAATGACTCAAGAAATGTAAAAACAGAAGGAAAAAGAAACTTGCCAGAGAACTTTTCCCCTTCGAATGTCTTCAGTCCTTGGCTGTATTGATAACTGCGCAGCAACTTAGATCTTCAGGCACAAGTAGAGTGAAGTCTTGGGTGGGTGGAGGCTCCATTCTTCTTATCAGTGTGAGGAGGGTAAAGCAGCCAACAGCTGAGCAGTTTTTTTCTGGTGTGGTTTGTGAAATCCTTTTTAATCCTGTGAAGGAAAAATATTTTGAATTCTCATGTAAAGTATGACCCTTTACTGGCAACAGCATTAACCAGCAGTCAGAAGCTGCAGCAAGATTATTTTGTCTCTGTCATTGTCAACAATCTTGGATTAATTAATATTCTTCCTAATATCTAATCTAAATTGCAAAGGTCATGTGTGTGCAAGCAAAGGAAAAGAAAAATCCATAAGATTTTATTTTCTATTTCCCATCAGCAGGTGATGGCCAGCTGTCTCCTGGAAGGCAGGACTGCAGCCCTCATTGTAAGCTTACTGCACTTACACTTCTTTGCACTGTGAGGGCTGCTATGGGGAAAATTAACTCCATCCTGTAGATGTGGCTTCTCTGGGCAACCTGTTCCACTGTCTTACTCCTTTCACAGTAAGGAATTTCTTCCTAACGTCTAAGGTAAACCTGCTCTCTTTCAGTTTGTATCCATTCCCCTTTGTCCTGTAACTACATACCCTTCTAAAAAGTCCCTCTCCAGCTTTCTTGTAGGCTCCTTCAGATACTGAAAGGCCACAATTAGGCCGCCCCAAAGCCTTCTCTTTTCCAGGCTGCACAATCCCAATTCTCTCAGCCTTACCTTATATGAGAGATGCTCCATCCCTCATCATCTTGGTGGCCTCCTCTGGACTTACTCCAAGAGGTTGATGTCCTTCCCGTGCTGGAGACCCCAGAGCTGGATACAGTACTCCAGGTGGGATCTCATGAGAGCAGAGCAGAGGTGCAGAATCACCTCCTTTGACCTGCTGGCCGTGCTGCTTCTGATGCAGCCCAGGATACAATTGGCTTTCTGGGCTGCTAGCACACACTGCTGGCTCAGGAACAGCCTCTCATCCCCCAGCACCCCCAAGTCCTGTCCTCAGCAGGGCTCTTCTTGATCTGTTCATTCCCTAGCCTGTATCGATACCAGGGTTTACCCAGCCCAGGTGCAGCACCCTGCACTTGGTGTTATTAAACCTCATGAGATTCCCATGGGCCACTTCTCAGGCTTGTCCAGGTCCCTCTAGATGGCATCCTGTCCTTCAAATGTCACAACCATACCACTCAGTTTGGTGCCATCTGCAAATTTGCTGAGAGTGCATTCAGTTTCTTTGTGCCATTAATGGAGATATAGGAAGTCGGACTAGATGATCTTCAAGGGTCCCTTCCATCTCTGATTATTCTGTGATATTAAATCACACTGGTCCCAATACAGCCTCCTGTGGGACAGCACTTGTCATTGATCTCCCATTGGGATGCTGAGCCATTGACCACTACCCCCTGGATGTGACCATCCAAACAATTTCTCGTCCATGTAACAGTCAACTAAATTCATCTCTCTCCAACTGAAAGAGAAAGATGTTGTAGGGACTGTGTCAAAGGCTTTACAGATGTCCAGATAAATGACATCTGTAGCCCTTCCTTTGTCCACTGATACAGTCACTCCATCACAGAAGGCCACTAAGTTGGGCAGGCAGGACTTGCCATTGATGAAGCCAATGTTGGCTGTCTAAAATCACCTCCTTGTTCTCCATGTGCCTTAGCATAGTTCCAAGATTGTCCTAGGCACAGAGGTGAGGCTGATAGGTGTGTAGTTCCCAGGGTTCTCCTTTCTACCCTTTTTAGAGATGGATACAATGTTTCCCTTTTCCCAGTCCCCTAGGACTTCACCTGACCGCCATGACTTTTCAAATATCATGGAGAATGTCTTGGCAACTGCGTCTGCCAACCCCCTCATGAGTCTGGAATGCATCTTATCATGTCCCATAGACTTATGGATGTTCAGGTTCCTCAGGTGATCACGAACCTGATCTGTTCTTACAGTGGGAGGAACTTTATTCTCCCAGTCCCCACCCTGCTGTACATCCACTTGAGAGGTGTGGGAAGAGAGGTTGCCATTGAAGACTGAGGCAAAAAAGTTTTTGAGTACCTCAGCCTTCTTATCCATTGTTGCCAGTGTTCCTGCACTGTTTATCAGGGAGATACACCTTCTTTGACTTTCTTTTTCAGTTTAACATACCTGAAGAAACCCTTCCTGTTATTCTTTGTGTCCCTTGCCAGGTTCAGTTCCAGCTTTGCCTTGGTCTTCCACACCCCATCCCCACACAACTAGACTTCATCTCTCTGCTCAGGTTACATGTCCTTGTCTCCACTGTCTGCTTCTTTCCCTTTAGTTTGACCAGCAGTTTCCTACTCAGCCATGCTGTTCTCTTGTCTTCCTTGCCCAATATCTTGCTCCTGGGGGTTGCTAGCTCTTGTGTTTTATGGAGGACTTCCTTAAAGATCTGCCAGCTTTGTTCTGATTCCTCATTCCTGAGGGCAGTCCCCCAGGGGATCCTATTGACTATCTCCTTGAAGAGCTGGAAGTTTCCTTTCCTAAAGTTCAGGGGCCTAACATTACTACTTACCTGATCCATATCCTCCAGGACTGAGTATTCCACCAATGCATGATCACTGCAGCCCAGGCTGCCTCCAATCTTGACATCTCCTATTAGCTTGCTTACATTGCTGACCATCAGATCCAGTATTGCCTCCCCTCATGTAGGGCTGTTTATTGCCAGGTTCAAAGCAGTCATGCATCAGAGCAGCCAGGCAGAAATCTACTCACCTGGCTGGTGGCTGTAATCTTTTTGCATGTCTCAAAGTTGTGATGAGGTCAGGGACCGTGTTTCCTCTTCTTCTTTGCATTGTCTCACTCCTTTCTCAAATTTCTGTGTCAAAGAACCAACTTCTTGATCAGACTCTTCCTCTTTTTCCTCCTCCCTTTCTAATCAAGGATGTGTACCCATTGTTCTCCTTGTCTGTTTTTTCACTACTGGGACAATTATTGTAGTTGTTGTTGTTTGGGTGCCTATCTCAACCATGGTGCCCTCAAATGCATTTTGTGTCTCTGCCTCAACCACAGCACTGAACTGTGGCTCGATAGGCACAGACCAGGTCCCAGTACAGTGCTAGAAGCTGCTGGTTTTCAGTTTGCCAGGATCATTTGTCTGTTCACGTGTAATGTTGTGGGGTTTGGGAAGTGACAGCCATCATAGGAATCTGCCCAAGTCCTTCCACACACCCTGCCACTCAGGGACCTTCTATTTCATGGTACATTTCAGTTTCATATCATCCAAAATTTGCCTACTCTGATACCAGGATGACACCAGATTCCACTAACTCTGTAATATGCTAACAGTGTTAATTATTAATACGAAACAGCTCTTGTAAGGGTGAACAAGGACCTTGGGAACTTGACTAATAAACTGTCCACATCAAGCCTAGGTAGGGAGAGGGAGATATATTCACCCATCTTCTAGACAGGGCAGATAGAGCACGGCAAGGCCATCAGTTCCAGGGCAAAGCACAGTGCCATTATTTGTATTAACATGTTCCCAAGCTAAGCAAAATAAAGAGATAAGCAGTGCAGCCAACAAGCTATGACCTGCACTGGAGCTTGACAATAATTGCTATAGCTATAGCATGCTTAATACAAAACTGCTGTTATCTTGAGCCCCACATTGGATGCCAAAAAGGACTGTGGTGGGTTGACTTGCCTGGATACCAAGTGCCCACTGAGCTGCTCTAACGCTCCCCTCCTCATCAGGACAGCAGGGGAGAAAATAGGATTAAAAAAACCCCAAACTCATGGGTTGAGATAAAGCAGTTTACTGAAGCAAAACCAAAGGTGATGTGTGTGCAAGCGAAGGGGAAAAAACCTTATTTTTTTGTCTACTTCCCATCAGCAGGTGATGTCTGGCCACTTCCCAGGAAGAAGGACTTCAGCACACTTAGACATTGCTCTGGCAGGTAAACATTGTAAATCATGAATGCCTCCCCTTTCTCCTCCTTTCCCTTAGCTTTTATTGCTGAGCAGATGTCAGTTGGGTTGGAAGGGACCACAATGGGTCACCTGGTCCAACCACCCTACTCCAGCAGGGCCACCCTAGAGCACATGGCTCAGGGTTGTGTCCAGACAGTTCTGGAATATCTCCAGTGAGGGAGAATCCACAACCTCTCTGGGCAATCTGTTCAGTGCTCAATGACTGTACAGGAAAGAAGTTCTTCCTTGTGTTCAGGTGGAACTTCCTGGGCATCAGTTTTTTGCTGTTTCCTCTTGTTTTATTGTATTGGTTTCTGAGCAGAGTCTGATCCATCCCTTTGGCACCTCCTCTTTAGATACTTCTGTACGTCAATGAGGTCTCCTCTCAGTCATCTCTTCTCAAGACTGAAAAGGATCAACTCCCTCAGCCTCTTGATATCCCTTTGTTCTTTGGTCAACCACTGGATCTTTTTCTGGCTCTGACACCAGGTTTTTCATCAGAAGGATGACAACATCAGAACTAATCATTAACACGGAACAAGCAGAAAGTATATACTCAATGCATAATATTTCTTCTTTCTACTTTCCATCTCTGTCATGGGAGAATTTGCCATTTTCCTGTCTGTGCTAAGCCTGTGCTGGTTCTGTTTGTTCTTCTCATGTCTCCACCTGGTAGTTCATTTGCTGGTTTGTAATATTATTTGCTGCACTTTCAGTTATGCAACCATCTTGATATTGCAGTAATCCCCAAAGCATATCAGCGGCTGTGTACAGACAAAGAAAAACCCAAGAACTGCTTATTGAGTGGCTCTCTTTTATTGCAGCTGTGAATCTGAGTAGTCTTTGAACAGTGCACCGTGCCGGATAAGTTGCAGTGAGGTCAAAAACCACTCCCTGTAGCTTTAAAACTGCTTTTGAATTAGGCAATGAGTGATGAATTTCTCCTGTTGTGAAACAGAGAGGTGAGAGTTGAACTGACTGACAGGGACTGGGTTTCTGCACTGGGATCATGATTTACTGGGTCACTCTAAAAAAAGACTAGGCACTCTCTGCAGAGAGATTTGTCCAGGTTTCCACTGATCTTTTCCTGAGTGCAAACTGCTGTCAGGTGTTTCCTCATGTTAAACACACCATGTTTATTTTATTTTA
>NW_008669178.1:0-2844 GCF_000695815.1 Acanthisitta chloris
CTGTCCTGGGGGTGTCACCACTGGTGTGACAGCCCCATGGTCTGAGGAGCAGTGTCCCCCTGCCCTGGGGGTGTCCCCAGCAGTGTGACAGCCCCAGGGTCCGAGGGGCAGTGTCCCCCTGCCCCGAGGGTGTCCCACCGGGGACATTGCCTGGCAGGGTGCTGGGGTCAGGGTGCTGCAGGGTTTGTGGGTCTCCAGTCAGCACTGCAGTTCAGACAACAGGCAGAGAAGTTCAGGGATGTGCGTTGGTGTGTGGGGAGCAAAGCTGGTTATTCCTGGCAAATGCTTCCCACTGATCTCATCCCAACTCAGCTTCCTCAGGAGGGGAGTTGGAGGAACAGGACTTATCTCTGCTTTCTCTGATAAGACACAGGGAACAGCTGGAGCTGTGTCAGGGGAGGGTTAGGTGGATATCAGGAGGTTCTTCCCCCAGAGGTGTTTGGGCACTGAACAGCTCCCGGGGCAGTGTCACAGCCCCAAGGCTGACAGAGCTCCAGGAGTGTTTGGCCAATGCTCTCAGGCACAGGGTGCAGTGTTGGGGTGTCCTGGGCAGGGCCAGAGTTGGACTGATGATCCTTGGGTGTCCCTTCCAGCTCAGGATGTTGTGATTCATTCCACAAAGGTTTAATGCATTTGAGGCTGTGCCACAGCTGGTCAGTGTTTCTCTTACCACCATCACTGCTCTGTAGCAGCGAGACCATTCAGCTCTGGAAATGTATAAATTCCCTGATAGGGAATTTAAGGATGGAAGCACCAAGTCTGACAGACATCCAGGCTGCCCCTCACCCTGCTCTGCAAACCTGCCCCAGCTGCTTTGTGCTGATACTGGTGCCTGTTGAGATGTCACTGGGCACAGGACAAAGCTCTGGCTTGATCCTGGGGCTCACTGTGTGCAGCTCTGGAGTGTCCCCTGGCACAGCAGGGATGAGAGGTGTCTCCTTGTGCTGCTCTCCAGGGTTGTGGTTTGCCCCTCAGGGTGCTGCTGTGGGCACAGGCTGTGCTCAGGGCACAGCTGTGCCCCCAGTAACAAGGGAACTTTTGGTTTGTGAAAGCTGAAACAAAAGCTGCCATGGAGGCGAGAAAATCTTCAGAGGCTGCATCTGCTGAGGACAAAAACACACAGGAGGATCCAAGCAAAGAGCGTGAGGCTGCTCCAGACTCGCCGTCCAAGCAGCTCCCTGACCAGATCTCCTTTTTCAGCGGGAATCCCTCCGTGGAAATCGTCCATGGGATTATGCACCTGTACAAAACAAAGTAAGAGTTCTGGCTAATGGTAGCTCTGGTGGGAATGGTGCTGCTCAGTCCTGCTGCCACCCAGAGGGGTGAGTCGGTCGCCTGGGGCTGTGGCTCCTGAGGGGACAAACAGGAAGGGTGACTCAGTCCTGGGAGGGCACCTGGTGACTGGTGCTAGTGGTGGAGCTGGTCGGATCCCCCAGCTGCAGGTGACACCTGGATCTCCAGCTGGGGGTGACACTGAAGGTGTTGAGGGCTCATGCTGAGAGCTGTGAGAGTGTAAGACAAACACAGATTCCCTCAAAATTGACATGTAGCAGCAGCTTCTTGAGGGGTCCCACAGTTAATTCCTGATCTCTGGTGACAGGCCTGTGCTGCTGCTCGAGGCAGGAGGTTTGCCCCTGTATTTCAGGGGTTCCAATGCCACATCATTCTCCTTGTTGTTGTGTGAGAACTTCCTGAAAGCTACCAGGAGCCCCCAAATGGGCATTGGAAATAGCAACAAACATTGCTCACTTGTTCTAGGAATAGTGCTGAGCATGTGGCTCGCCAACTTCAGCTGCTTTTAGAGCAAAACAGATGTCAAATGATTCCTGGCAATGCCATTGCTACTGGAGCTGCGCAGTGTCATCCTTGGCTGGAGGATGGCTGTGCCTGCCTCATGTGGGGATGGTGGATGCTCACCACAGCCTTTGCTTCTCCTCAACATCACATCTCTTCCTCATCACAAGGGAGGGTTAAAGACTGACAACAGAGTTACTGTAGGACCTGCAGGGGTTGGGGTTGTGTGTGTCCAGCGGTGCTTGTCCCCCTGAGGTGAGACACAGCTGTGTGGCGTTGTCCCCCCAGCAAGATGACCTCTCTGAAGGAGGACGTCCGGCGCAGCGCCATGCTCTGCATCCTCACTGTCCCTGCCACCATGACCAGCCACGACCTCATGAAGTTTGTGGCCTCCTTCTATGAGGTGATCGAGCACATGAAAATCATCAGAGACTCCACTCCGAACCAGTACATGGTGCTGATCAAGTTCAGCTCACAGGTGAGAGCTGGAAGGTGTAGGAATGACTGTGCTGACACACAGCCACTGCTCAGGGCTGTTGTCTCCAGCTGTTAGCCAGGGTTGTACTTACCCATGGAGAAACAGTCCTGTCCTCCTGCCCAGAGGATTCCTGGGGCTGCTGGCTAGGGTTAATCCCCTGCCCTGACCTGGAGGAAGTGCCTGCCATGTCTCAGCTCTCCTAGTTCTTGTTGGCAGAGTATTGAAAATGAAAATAATTGGGATACAGAGTTCTTTGCTATTTCTACCATACTCAGAGTGGTGTGTTGTGCTGAACAGAAACAACCCAGCCAGAGGTGCTCCCATGGCCTGAGGAAAGACCTTTCCCCCTTTTCTGAGGGGCTGGGTGGTCTCCCAGCCACTGCCAGCACAGTGTAGAAAGGACAGTCCCCCCCAGACTGAGAGCCCAGACAACACAGTTTGCTCCTTACAGGCCTTGAACTATGTAGCCTTAAAATCCCCTCTCCAGTTCCTGTGTGGACCCTCTTGCTTGTACATTCTCTTCTCTCAACTGCAAATGGCTTATCTGGGGGCTCAGGGAAATCCCTAATTCC
>NW_008669178.1:2893-10568 GCF_000695815.1 Acanthisitta chloris
CACTGTCCTGAGCTTCACTTCATGTCTTGCAGTGGCCACAGTGCAGTGCCTGCAGCTGGCTGCAGTCCCTGCTCTGGTGTTACAGGGCTGCCTGCAGGGCAGAAGGGAGGTATGGGAGGTTCCTCCTCCACTTGCTGGCTGTGTCAGCTGTGAGTTTTCTCTGTTTAAGCAGTTGCCTCTGTTCTGTGCCCAGGCTGATGCAGACAGCTTCTACATGGCCTGCAATGGCAGGCAGTTCAACTCCATAGAGGAAGATGTTTGCCAGCTGGTGTACGTGGAAAGGGCTGAAGTCTTCAAATCAGAAGATGTAAGTCTGGTTTGGTTTTCTCCCTGCGCTTCGGAGGGGTTTAACAGGATCATTTGGACTGGGCAGTATGCTGCAAGAAGAGCTTAACTGCATCAAACCCCATTTCCCATTCCAGGGGTCCCTGGGAGAGTTTGTGTGGTGACTCCGTGGGCTTTGTGCCTCACCTCCAGCCTAAACCTGCCTTGGGTTGTAGCTCAGTGAATCCAGAGAGCACCTGCAGCACCTTCACTGAGCCCATGCTGTGGAGAGGATCCTGCCTGTGGCCTGGTTCATGCTGGCCATCACTTTATTTTCTTTTGAACCAATTTCCAACCCCTGTGTGGACTCAGCTTGTCATGTTTTTCACCCCTGGTGCCAGTCATGGGAGAGAGGATTGACTCGACTGACGGTGACTGGAAAGTGCTGAGCAATTTGGCTCTGCTTGTTGCCTTGCAGGGGGCCAGCCTGCCTGTGATGGACCTGACAGAGCTCCCCAAGTGCACTGTGTGCCTGGAGAGGATGGACGAGTCTGTGAACGGGATCCTGACCACCCTGTGCAACCACAGCTTCCACAGCCAGTGCCTGCAGCGCTGGGAGGACACCACGTAAGAGGCTTTGCTTGATCCCACCCCTAAACCCCTGGTTTGAGTGTGCTGGTTTTGTGCTGACAAAGCTCTGCTCATCACTGTGGGGGCAGGAATTACTGCAAGTCCTCATGCTCTGTTTTTTTCCCATTAAGGGACTCCCAGAGAGAAATCTCCCTGCCAAAAGTAATTGAACAATGATTCCCCTGGGCCTCTCTGCTGAGGCAGGGAGGGAGTTGCAAAGTAATGCTGATTACCTCAAAATATTGTGGGATAAAACTGCTGGTGTAAACAGCACTGGATGCACACACAGCTCTGCTTCACTCAGCCTCGTCAGTTCAGTCATCCCTTTCTTTGGCGTCGCTGCAGATGGATCTGCACACCTGCCTGGAGCTGAGGGGCCTTTGGGGAGCAGCTCTCTTACCTGCATGCTGGGAGGGGAGGAGGAAGAGCTGGGCAAGAGCAGCTGTGCAGGAAGACAGGCCTGGGGTGGGAGGAGGAGAAGGGAGGGATGATCACAAGGTCACTCAGTAAATCAGGCAGGGAGGGCTCCACTCAGGCTGTTGCTCTGGTGGGTGTGGAATGAGTGCTGGGAGTCGTGTCCCTGGCACAGGGCAGGACTGGGGGTTGGATCTGTGTCTGTTCTTAAAGCAGCTCTTCTTTTCCCTGCCCCTAACCCTTTGCTGTTCGTGCTCCCCCACCCCTGTGGAAGGGGATCTCGGCGTGCCCGAAGCCCCTGACTGGCACCAGTGCTGCTCTCAGCTGGGTGTGTGGCTCTTCCTCTGGCCACTGTTTGCTGCACCTCAGGCAGCACAGACACTGCAGCAGAAGGCTGCAGATCTTCTCTCTGTCCCTGCTACCCTGATTGCCAGATTCTCTGATGGAGTGTGAGGGAAATTTTAGCTCTCTGTCTATCACTTGTGAGCCAAACTCACAGAACCTCAGTAGGATTAATCAGATTTGTAGCTGTACAAGTTGATGTGCTGTTTTTCTCCATAAATCAAAACCAGTTTAAATTTGAAGCAGTGGAGCTTAGCCAGTGTAGGAACAAGATCCAAAACAGCACTTAAATATGTAATATACAATTTAAGCACAACTTATGCTCCCAGTCTAAAACAACCATAAAGGAAAACCTCTGTCCTCCTTGCTGAGGCGCCACCGAGGCTGTAAGTGTATAGAAACCTGACTGCAATCCAGTTGTCTCCTCCCTGGAATATTTCTGTGGCTTATCCAGCAGCTAATGAAAAATACATAAACAGTCCTGGCAGCAGGATGCAGCCTCAGCTGCCCCGAGCTGAGCTGCTGCTGCTCAGGTCTGGACAGAGCTTCCTTCTGGCCTCGGGTGTTGTGTCTCTGGCAGCACTGAGGGAGCTGCACAGGAGATGGCAGAGCTCTGGGCTCTCTGGTAGATCCAAAGGGGATGTCTGCTGCAGATTCCTTTAGGATGCAGGTATGGGATGCTCTTCCTGGGAAGGCTGAGGCTGAATCCGTTGGGTTGGGGTAGAACTAAAGCATCTCCTCAGGGTTGTTTTACACACGAAGGTATGTTTGCAGTGTCCCTTGGTTGTCCGTAGTTACAACCTCCTTCCCCAGCAGTGTGTAGTTACAACCTCCTTCCCCAGCAGTGTGTAGTTACAACCTCCTTCCCCAGCAGTGTGTAGTTACAACCTCCTTCCCCAGCAGTGTGTAGTTACAACCTCCTTCCCCAGCAGTGTGTAGTTACAACCTCCTTCCCCAGCAGTGTGTAGTTACAACCTCCTTCCCCAGCAGTGTGTAGTTACAACCTCCTTCCCCAGCAGTGTGTAGTTACAACCTCCTTCCCCAGCAGTGTGTAGTTACAACCTCCTTCCCCAGCAGTGTGTAGTTACAACCTCCTTCCCCAGCAGTGTGTAGTTACAACCTCCTTCCCCAGCAGTGTGTAGCTGCTGTGTAGGTCCCTGCAGGTGGTGGAGAGCTGAGGATATGAGCTGGCAGCAGTCTGGAGGAGCAGTGCTGGGAGATGTGGAACACATCCACACTGTTTGTGGCTGAGGCAGGGAAGTGTTCCCTGAGCTTTTTGCTCACTGGCAGAGCAAACATTGCTGGCAGCCCCACAAGATGCTCATGGCTGCAGATACTCTCTGTGCCTGAACTACAGCAAAACCAGATCCAGCTGAACCTGGGAAATGCTTTGGGAGAACTGCTCTTTGTTCCTCTGTCACTTACCAGGTTAAAAACCTTGTGTGGAGTGGAGGTGAATTTGAGGGGTAAATGTGATCTGAGAGATGAGTGGCACAGGGAGTGTCACTGCACAAGGCATTGCCCTTGAGCTCCTGGGCTCTCTCTTTGATTACTGGAACATGAAGTTGGAGCTCCCTGAGTCTCATCACGATGCTTCTTGCCCTCCAGGTGCCCTGTCTGCAGGTACTGCCAGACACCAGAGCCCGTGGAAGAGAACAAGTGTTTTGAGTGTGGAGTTCAAGAAGTAAGTAGGTGGGTGGATGGTGAGTGAGATCTAGAGTAGATCTGACCTCACAGCTGCTCTGCTCGCTTTGGGGGTTGGTCCTGTGGCTGATGTACCAGTCAGTGGTGTGTCAGCTTTCCTCGAGTCGAGTCAGTGATGGGAAGGGATGTTACCTCACCAACTTCCAGTTCTGACCAGTCTGATTCTTAGAAGTACCAGCACACAAACTGAAGGGGGTGTGTGATGGGTGTGATACCAGGGGACTGAACTGACCCTGATTGTGGTGACTGACCCCAAATGTGGTGACCCTTCTAGTCTGTGCTCTTCAGAGCTTGCTCTGCTGGCCCTGCTGAGGTGCCTCCTGTGCCAGCCAAGGCCACTCTTCCATCTGGGCAGTGATCTGTCAGCGTGCCCAGTACCTGCAGGGTGTAATGAGCTCCAGTGAGCAGGGTCCCCTTCTCTTTGGCCTTCCAGCCAAGCAAAGCTTCAGAGGAGGAGCAGGAAAGCAAAGTCCTTATTTCCTGAGGCAGTGGCTGCAGTGCACAGCACCAGGAGACCACCAGTGTCACATCATGCTCTCTGCAGGTGCTGATTCCCCACCTGGCAGTGCTGTACCCACAGAGCTTTCCTTCCCCTTGTGTTGGCAGAACTTGTGGATCTGTTTGATCTGTGGCCACATCGGCTGCGGGCCCAGCCGCCACGCGTACAAGCACTTCGAGGAGACCCAGCACACCTATGCCATGCAGCTGACCAACCACAGGGTCTGGGACTATGCTGGAGGTGAGCACTCTGCTGCCCTGTCTGTGGAACAGCTTTTGGGAGCCCTTAGGAGTGATTGAGGCAGAGTTTGCTTGGAGATGGGCCAGTCATCAAGGCTGGGAGACCTCAAGGTTGGAAGAGACCTCGGGATGAAGCAGTTTGCATCTGTACTAACCCCTGTCTTCTGGGAACATCCATCTCTGCTCTAATAGCAGCTTTTCTGGGTCTGTAGATGGAGGAGGGAGAACATGTCTCTCTAGTGAACCGGGGCAGTCCTGCAGCCTCTGTGGAGTGTGTTGCTCCCTCCCTGTCGGTTTGCCCTGAGGTGTGGGAATGGGCTGCTGTAATGAGTACCCTGGAAGGTGCCTGGGAGAAGTCTGCTGAGGACAGGTCTGCCTGGTGGTGGCTTTGTGCCTCACAGAGGTGCTGCTGCAGCCTGGGTGGCTGGTGGTGCTGCAGCCCTGGGGGCTGTTCCTGGGCTCAGTCCCCACGGTTGACTTTTCTCTCCCCAGATAACTACGTCCATCGACTGGTGGCAAGTAAAACTGATGGGAAGATAGTTCAGTATGAGTGTGAGGGAGATATGTGTCAGGAAGAGAAAATTGATGCCTTACAATTAGAGGTAAATATTTTGATTTGTTGGACTCTGTTGTGGAAGTGTTTCAAACCCTGAGACGACCCTGGTTCCATGCCACCAGCTTCCCCAGCAGAGCTGCTCCCTGCAGTCGGCCCCAGGCAGGAGCAGAATGGGTTTGCTGCTTTTGCCTTTGCCTTTTCTTTTTTTTCAAGCCTCTCTCTGGCTCTGCAGAGCCAATGCAGCGCAGTGAGCTGCAGTGTCCTCCTGTGCTCACTGGTGGATTGAGGATGTGCTGGTTCTGCTGCTGCAAATGCTCAGGTCACTGAGGGAGGGAAGGGTCTGAGTGCCCAGAGTCACTCACCAGACCCTCCAGGTGGATCTGTGACTGGATTTCTGAGCCAGGATGTGAGGGGGACTGTCAGCTGGAGTAGCTGAGCCTGTAGCTGAGCAGGGAGGGAGGAGCCCATAGCTGTGTGCTCAGCTCGGCTGTGGGACCCACAGGCTGCTCCGACACCAGCCTGGTCTGTTTCTTCTCTGCAGCAGAGAATGGTTTCTGTAGCTTTGGGACCTGTTGCTCAGCCTCCTTCCTGACTGAGGGAGGGGACCTCAATCCCTGCTGCGCCACACAGACACTGCAGTGGGCTCCAGGGTGTGTGAGGAGACACAGCCCTGACTGACTGCTCAGAGAAACACCTGCCTGTGTCTCAGGGAATTCTCTGAGTAAAGCTCAGCTGCTAAACCAGCTTTTTTAACCCTTTTCTGGGAGGTTGTTGCTTGAGGCAGGTAAGATCTCTCTATGGTGTGAGGTCTAATTATTTCTAGAGGGAATGAATTTGGCAGTGTGTTTGGGTGCTCAGAGACTGCTGGGAGTGATCAAGGCTTTGTGCACGTTCAGTTCTGCAGTGAATGGCTAATTTGGTGCTTATTAGCCTGATGATAAGAAATGATCAGGTTTCCCAACCTTCTCATAACTCATTTGCAGAACCAGAAGGGCAAAGATGGGATGTAAGACACATATCCTTGTCCAGATGCCAAAATGACTTTTTGGAATGGACCACACATGTTGGGAAGAGTCGCTGTGGGTGGTTAGAGCTGAGGGTGCTGTCCCACAGACCTTCCACTGACCCTCCTGCCCTGGGTTTTGGCTGTGCATGGGAGCTCTGTGCCTCAGCCCTTGGGGTCACAGACTCTCAAGACAGGGATGGGTGAAGCTTTGTTTTCCTGTAGAGATTTATTGCTGCTCCCAAGAAAAATCTGTCTCCTCCTCAGAAAGCTGGTGGCATGAGTTTGGCTTGGTGGGAATTCCACTTGATCCTTGCTGTGCTCTAAAAACCAAGTGATGTGATTTTGAAATCAAACTGGAGAAACACATCAGCTGCATCTGCAGTTTGCGTGTGTATGCAGAACCTGCTGTGTGCTCCATCCCATCTGATCCAACTGATCTGTGTACTAGAGCCATCCTGACTGCTCTGTGTGTCTCCTGTGTTTGCAGTACTCCTACCTGCTGACGAGCCAGCTGGAATCCCAGAGAATCTACTGGGAAAACAAGATCGTCCGGATAGAGAAGGACACGGCCGAAGAGGTGAGCTCTGCCCTGGGCACTGTGAAGCTGCTGAGACACCGTTGGGTGGGAGAAGGAGCTGTTGGGTCTGTGGTGCAGCCTGGGCACTGCATGGTGTGGCCTCACTGCCTGTTCCACTCCCAGCAGGGAGAATTGGCTCTGAGATGGAGCTCTCCCTTATCTGGCTGCTCACATCGAGCAATTTGCTGCTCAGTGATGCAGAAGCAGGTAGATTGCCACTGAGATTGGAGGCTGATTTAGGTGTGCTGCTGGGGGAGCTGCAGCAGTGCTGAGGACAGGGCTGTGGTGCTGCAGGGTCACTGCCTCCAGTGCCAGCAGTCTCCCTGACACAGATCTCCAGGGGAGCTGGGGGGCACAGGCAGTCTGACATTAGTTTGCTTGGCTGCAGAAGGTGGGAACTGTCTTTCTGCTCCAAATGCATATTGATTTGCCCTTTCTTTTTGATCCCCTCTCTCTCCTCATCACCCTTTGGGAGAAGTTCAGAGTCTCCTCCTCTAAAGCATCCTGCAGGCAGGAACTGCTTCAAAATGTCACGAGCCAAAATCCAGGGAGGATATTGTGCTGCTTTTTCACTCTACCTGCTTCCTTTCAACTGGCTTTAGAATGAGTCAGGATTTAGAATTGAGTCCTTAGCTTCACTTTCTACATGACTTCTAATTAACCATGTAGTGCCTGCAGTTCAGTAACACAGAAATTAGAACCACTGAAGTAGTGGTCATTGACATTGACCTGAGGAACAGTCCCAGGAATCCTATAAAAGGATAATGTCTATCAGAGATCATCTTGTGCCTGACCAGGACACACAACTCCCAAAGCAATTCCAAGCGAAGTGACTCTGATCCATGCCCCAAATGTGGTCTCACATTTAAAGACTCCAACAATTCTACTCATGGCACTTGCTCAGTGTAAGTCCTGCCTGGATCAGTGCCACCATGCAGTGTACTCCCTTAGCAGTGCTCAGGCTGCTTCCCCAGATTAACCAGCAGCTGCACAAACCTTCTGTGGCCACATTGCTCCTCCAGGAGAGCCTCTCCCCTTTACACTCCTGCTGTGCTGTGGGAGTGTGCTGGAGACACTGACACAGGCTCCTGGCTCCAGGTCTCCTGCGAGTCTCGTGCTGCAGGTTTGACATGTGCTGAGCAGCACCTGGAGCAGGAGAGCTCAGCTGTCCTCAGCGGCAGCACTGGGGAGGTGCAGCAGAGGGAAGAGGGAGCTGATGTTTGGGGTTGGGTTTGTGCTTTGCATGAGTAAGATATTGGTGTCAGTAGGTCACTGCCTTATGACAGTGAGCTGCTGAGTCAGGCTGAGCCTGCTCGTGTTTGCACTTTGGCCACACTTCCTTGAGGCTGAGTTTAAAATGAGCAAAACCTGGTGTTGGATTGCTTTAAGGCTGAAATCTGAGCTGGCTGCTGGAGCCAGAGACAGGGGAGAATGGCTGCAGGGA
>NW_008669178.1:10594-21742 GCF_000695815.1 Acanthisitta chloris
TTTGTGTGTGCCTGGCACAGCTCTGCAGCCCGAGTGGCTGCTCTGTGTGAGCAGCTTCCACGGCAACGTGTCTGGGAGAGGAGAGCCAGACAGGGGGTCTGCCCAGGCACAGAGCCTGGACTCAGCCTTTCCTACCTGGACACAGGGGTTGGTCAAAGTCTAGAACCCACTCCGGAGAACGGAGTGTCCTGACGAGAGGGCAGAGGACTTTGAGCTGTTTCAAACGCTTGTGGTGTTTGTTTTTACAGATTAACAACATGAAGACCAAATTTAAAGAGACCATTGAGAAGTGTGACAGTCTGGAACAGAGGCTCAATGACTTGCTCAAAGAAAAGCAGTGTGTGGAGAGGAAGTGAGTACCACTGCCAGCTTTGGTTCCATGCAGCCATTAAAGCACCACTCACTGACATCCACAGAGAATAAATCCTGCTAGTCCTGGGCACTTTGGAGCTCTTTGAGCTGGAATACTGAGAGCTCTACTTGCTTTAAAACAAGCTCTGATTTCTGTAGGTGTTCCCAAATGGGAAGTGCCTGTGGAGGGAGCACAGTTTGGGGCTCTCAGCTGCTTTCTGTGTCTTTAGCATTCAGGGATCCTTCCCTGCCTGCTCCGAGGTAGGTGCCAGTCTGTTCTGCCATTGGCACATGCATCCAGAGGGATGAGAGCAGCTCAGCAGAGGCTTCACTCAGCACACAGGAAAATGATCTTGGGAGGTGCCTGGGGGAAAGATGTCGTGCCCAGGGACTGTGGATCCATGTGCTCTGGCTGCCCTGGTGGGCTCCATGCCCATGCTGGGTGTTGCCTCCCCTTGCCCACTTTTGCCAGAGAAGCTGATCCCACGTGGTGGGGCTGGGGGTGAGCTGGGTGCAGTGGTGTTGGGTGTGACCGTGCTGTGCTGCTGTCCTGACTTGTGCTTCTCTCCACAAGGTGTTCCCAGCTGAACAACAAAGTGGCCAAACTCTCCAACGAGCTGAAGGAGGAGCAGGAACTGAACAAGTGTTTGCGAGCGAATCAGGCCTTGCTGCAGAACAAACTGAAGGAGGAGGAGAGGGTGTTGAAGGAAACCTGTGAACAGAAGGACCTGCAGATTTCTGAGATCCAGGAGCAGTTGAGGGATGTCATGTTCTACCTGGAGACACAGCAGAAGATCAATCACCTCCCAGCTGAGACCCGGCAGGAGATTCAGGAAGGACAGATCAACATTGCGGTGGCCTCTTCCGCCAGCTCCTCCTCGGCAGGCACAGGCAAACCCTCCTCCAGGAGAGGCCGTGGCAAGAGGGGGAAGTGAAGCCTGGAGTGCTCTGCTCCGTGCTGGGGTGGGCCAGGATCACCTTGGGGACTCCAGCTGGGAAGGCCCAGTTCAGTAAAGCTCAGCTGAGAATTGTCTTCAGAGCTGCTCGTGAAACTGGCTGCCAGTCAGTGCAGGTGTCTGTGGTGTTTCAAAGCATTTCACTGCACTATTTAGCTGTTTTTAGGCAGATCTCGGTGACCATTTTGCCTTCCTACTTTTCCAGAGCTCTTCCTCTCATGCACTTGACTTGCTTGGAGAGTGTTTTGGGGTGGGAGGGTGTGTCCATGTCAAACATCCCATTCCCTGCAGGGATGCTGTAGAGTAGGTTAGGCCCAGTGTGTAAGGCTTCTCCAGTTCTTCTCCTGGATTAAAAGTATTCTCAGTTAAGAAGTTATTTAATAAAACTGTGTAAATTAGATTATATACATCTCCTTTTAGTCAGTGCAGTCCTGGTGCTGCAGAACTGCTAGTGCAGGAGTAGAACTGTAGTTTGGAAATAAAAAGGAGTGAGGTGTGGAAAATAAATCATCTTAGTGGTGTAAGAAACCAGAGGAGTCCTAGAGGCTCCTGATCTGTGGGATTCAATGCTTTAAGGGACTTTGCAACCATCTTTTCATTTTACACGTGGCCTTTGAGAGGCCAATGCTCGCTGTGCTGCCCGTGGGGCAGAGTGGAAGCTTTGTGTCCTGGATGCTGCTTCATGGGGCTGTCTCAGAGCTATTCCTGCTAATCAGTCACTAGTGCCCACGAGTCCACACTCCCAGTGCTCCGGGAGGGAGTGCACCCCCTCTGCACTGCACTGGAGATGTTGTTACCCTCCAAAGAGAGAGGAGAGGGATGAGCACAGCCTTCTGCACACTCTTCCCACGCTGCTGTGGCCGTTGGTGCCAGGGGCTGTGGCAGAGCTGAGCACTAGGCCCTCACCACAGCCTGCAGCTCTTGTTTCCAGCTCCTGGGGTCACCTGTTCTGCTCCGCATCACAGCACTATCCAAAATCTCAGCTGGCAGAACTTCCACGTTCTCTGCCCCAGAGGTGTGCAGATCCTGTAGGGGAAATTCGTGGACAAATCTGGGCTGGGTTTGTGTTGGTTTTCACGTAAAATCAAAGACTTGATGCTGTGGGGTGGAAAGTTTTCCCCTGGCTGGAGCAGAGACTGTCCTGGGTGCTGTTGTGCTTGGAATCAGAGTGTTTGAAGGCTGATCTGTTGTTAAAAGTGGCAGGGGAGTCACACAGTTGTCTTTTCTGACCATAGGATGATCCATGTCCATGGGAACAGCTGTAATCACAGTGTGGAACACTGAAACAGCTCAGGCTGAGCAGCTCCAACCTGGAACACAAGTGACACAGCCAGTCCTTTATTGTAGAGGTCATTCCTTTGGGTCAAGTGAAAGGGATGAGTTACAGCCAATAGAATGATTCTGGGAAGGCAGGTCCTTAAAATCCATTCCTGACTGTATGGACTGGAAGTGTTGAACTTCCTCACTGGCAACACCATGTGCTCATTAGTGCAATCATTGCATCCACCACTTGGGTCTGGAGATCTGCCCCAACCCTCTGGAACTTGGACCTTTTCTACCTTTGTAGCATGAATGTACACTCACTTTCCTGGTGTGTGGATTGTACCACCAGGTCTCTGCCTTCTGTAAGTGATTCTGAGGACCCCGAGATGTACAGCAACAGCTCACTCTCCTAGAGAAACTATTTTATTTCAGATATATTTTTACACCATTAAGATCCTCTGACCTTTTGCTGAAGGCTTGGCTTTGTGTAGAACACTAAGATGCTGTACTGTACCCTGGAATTCGTTTTCAAAAAAAGGGGATGGAAAATTAAACCAGAGTGCAGGATTTCTCTGTGTGTTTGACTGCAAGGGGAGGGAGGAAAAAAGGAGGATGACGAAACATGCGACTTGTTATTTTTGAAGTCTTGTAGTTATTAACTGGAAGGCAGAGCTGTCCAAACGAGCTCCTTGTCATCTCTGGGCTGGGGGAAGTTGGGCTCAACTGAGCTGATCTGAGCAGATAAGGCAGGACAATTATCTTGGGGCAGCTCATGCAGAAAAAGCAAGAATTGTTGAGTGCTTCTGCGTTAAACCACATCACCCTCAGTCCTCAAGTCCCCTCCAGCCTCTCCTAAAATCATCCCAGGTGACAAGACAACCTGCAGTGTCTGTCTGGGTGTTTAGTCACTGCCATAGATCAAGAGGCTCCTCGGGGCTCCTGCAGGGTGAGGCTGAGAGCTCTGCCTCCCTTGCTTCCCACACAGGGGGAGCTCAGCCCACCTGGGCACAGGGCACAGCTGTGCTGATGTGGCTGTGGGGAGAAGTCCCAGCAAAGCCTGGGCCATGACTCCTCCTTACCCATCATCTGGACACCAGAGTGCCTGGAAAAAGCGTCGGTGCTCGGACTTCTCCGGCCTGTGGTGAGGTTGTGACATCTACAACTGGAACAGCAGGTCAGCTCTGTGGCTGGTGACTCAGTGTCACCACAGGGGAGGGTTGCAGCAGTGCAAAGCTCACTGGACAGCTGAGATTGGCCAAGCTCCTGCTATGGTTAAAACCCTTAAAATAGACTTCTAAAAAAAAATCATGGCAATGAGGGACCTGCTCTCCCCAAAGCTGTGGCCTCAGAGTGGCCAGGGAGAAGCACAGATGGAGCAGGGTAACAGCCAGCAGCACACGAAGCTTGGCAGAGCCCTCAGTGCTTTGAGGATGCTGAGATGATTCAGTCCAGCAGCTGTTCCCGAGCGAGGCGTTCGCTGGGGTGACAGGGAAGCAGCTCCCACGGGCAGAGGGATGGCAGGGCCAGGGCTGTGCTCTCCTGCCTGGGAGATGTGGGGCAGCTCAGGGTGAGCCCAGGGCTTGGCTGTCACTGCCTCACTCAGGGATGTTCCCCATACGTGACACAAAGGCAGGATTGCCTGGTACTGAGGTTTGGGCTGAGACAGCTGGCAGTGCTCTGTTTCACAGGTTCCAGGGTCTCATTCCCCTTGGGAAGAACCTGTCCCTTAAGGCCAATTAATCCCCTCTGTGTCACTGGTTCTCCTCCTTTAGGAGCCAAGCTCCTGGGTGAGGTGACATTTGGTTTGTGCCCAAGAAAACCTCACACAGTGCCATGAGCAGAGAGGACCCAGGGTCACCCTGCGGGCAAAGATCCACAGCTGTCCATGTGTCCGAGCACCCCACGGCCACACTGTGCCACGGCCAGCCCAGGCCCTGCAGGGGCCACACTGCCACTGCACCTCCTGCTCCCTGCCCCTTTCCACCACAGCCCAGTCCCCCAAGGCCCACTGGAAAATTCCTGCCTTGATGTGCACTGACTGACTTGTCTGTTCTGGCTTGAGCTCTGAGAAATTCACATCCATTTCCCCTAGGCTTTCTCCCCCGTTTTACATAAATGGGCACTTTGGCCTACTCATTGTGTCTTACAGGCACACTCAGCAGGTCCCACACCAGGACAGCCAGGGGTGCTTGGGGGGAGTTTTACAGCACGGGAGGGACATTTGTGTGTCGATTCCCCAGCCTGAATTCCTGCAGACATTCCCCAGGGCAGGAGCCAGTTCTGTGCACTGGATCACTCCAAGGGCAACTGCAAAGCAGCCCCAGGTTTGCCTGAAGCAGGAAGCAATCGGTGCTGTTTGCTTTCAATCCCAGCTAAAGCTCCACACCTACTGCTTCCTGCTCTGCACCACCCCTGAGCAAACACTATTTATAGCAGCAAGCAGCAGTTATAGCTTTGCCCCTTCTTGACCTGGAAGTAATTGGTTAATTGAGTTAGACAACAAACCTTGACACTCACATGGTTTCCTTCCACCTTCTCCCAGGGAGCTGGAGAGTCAAACTCCTTCCATCCCGAGCTGGTTGCAAACATCAAACGCTGCTGAGAGAACAATGTTTACTTCCCCACCAGGAAATTGGTCCCTGTTGAACCTTCTTCAGGGCCAGCAGCTCCTATTAAGCTGCTGCACCAGGGGAGTCACTGCCTTGCTGGAGCTGGAGCTGGTGCTAGCTCTGGCTCTGGGGCAAGTGGGGGCTCTTTGGGAAGGGTTTCCCGAGGCTGGGAAGCTGTGGAAAGCCTTGCTGCTCACTGGTGGGGGCTGTGCTCTGAGCAGAGGCACCTGAGCTCACCAGGAAACTGAGATTTTGGGCTTCTGTGCAGTTTCAAGTGCTGATTTTGTGGTTATAGAGGTTCTGTGTCTGTGGGCTTGAGGGCAGGATGAGCTGTGCTAAGCAAGTGCCTCATTCCCAGCCTGAGGTCCCTGCTGGTCTCTGGTGCAGGGCCCTGTGTGCTCCCTGTTATCTGATGGTGGCACTTCAGTGACACTTCCCCTAAGCTGGGCTGTGTTGGTGCTGGGGGTGTGCAGGAGCCTCCCCAAAGTGCCCCTGGTGGTCCCAGAGCCAGGACTCAGGCTGCCTCCAGGTGTTTAAGGAGGCTTTCCCTGGAGGCAGACTGCAATTAGCTGGGTTTTTAATCAGTGTCTCCATGTGGTGGCAACAGCCTTGGAGGGCACCGTCAGGGTGGGACATGCCTTGGGTCTGTGGTTGCAAAGCTGATGGTTTTGACACCAGTTGACATGTCTCTGCCCTCGTGTCTCTGTGACTTTGTGGTGTCTCTGTCAGTGAGGAAGAGCCTCTTGCCATGCACTGCAGAGGGGTTTAATCAGGTGAAAAAACCCACCTTGGTGGGCTCCTCTTTGGGGTGGTGAGACCCTCACTCAGAGGTGTAAGCAGGTTCCAAGGCAACTCCATGTTCTCCATGTCTGTGCTCTGTGAAACTAAACCAAACCCACAGTCGATCCATTTAGCATCTGAAACATGACTAGATCTCCTCTACACTACTGGTTATCTTAGTCCAAGCAGAATTAACGTAGGCTGGAGAAACTCCTAGCGCTGTTGGCTTGAATCCATGGTCTGTGTGGAGTCCCAGTTGGAAAACCTTCTGTGAGGGCTGGAGGAGCCGCGTGGGAGATGCAGCCAAGCGAGCTGGGAGAGCTGGAGTCTCCCACAGAGACAGGGACACTGCAGCCAGTGACCACGGAGGGGAAGGCAAACAGTCTTGGCCAAGCCCTGCTGTGCCAACAGCTTCCCTCTGCAAGTGCAGGGGTTGCACAAGCAGCAAAGAGGACTTTTTCCAAGCAATTCTCCTTGGAAGCTTTCAAACGTGCTCTATCTTACGGTGAAGAAGAAGAAATCCCAGCTGGATCCTGCCTGCTCAGCGAAGAGGCACTGAGAGCTGAGCACAGCCCTGGGAGCTCCTGGCCTCCTCCCCTTCCTGACAAACCCCCTCAGCCTCATCCCCAGGAGCCAAACACCTTCTTCTCCTTCCAAAAACTCAACGTGGAGGAATGAGCAATGGTGCAAGAGGTTTGTGGGGAGCTGGGTGGGAGTGCAGGCAGCACTCTGCAATCACAGCACTTCCCTCTGCAGCCATGGGAGTCAAACTGCAGAAGCAGCTAAGAGGATTAGATATTTTTGATCATATTTGCAGCTGTGCTGGCTGTAACTGGGAGGAGAAAGCCCAGTGCCTTGCCTTGGGAAGGGGCTGTGAGCCTGGCAGGGAGCTCTCCCTCAGGACGCCACAGCTGGGTGTGTGTTCTGCCCTGCCCAACAGAGCCACTGCCATTCCTGCAGCTGGAACAGTGGCACTCGGATCCCTCAAAGCCACAGCTCCTGGTTTTTCCTGTGGAAAACCTGCTGTGAGCCAGCCTGGATGCAGAGCAGATGCATCTGAGCTGCAGCGATAGCTCCGAAATGTCAGCTCCCACACTCCCCAGGGCCACACCTCGCCGAGGAACACTTGAGAGGCTCTGCCGGGCTCAGACCCAGCTGTGAGGGGGAGGTCCTCCTTGGGCAGCACGAAGAGGATTGCTGTGACAGTTGCCTTACACTGCAGTGCTTCAGCAAGGAAAACCAGTGTCACTGCACAGGTACATTTCAGTGTCTAGTTCTCATGGATTTAGCACTGCTGGAGCCCAGATAACACCTGATCGTTCCCTCTGAACTCAGCCCTGCAGGGACACTGGTGGTGCACTGCAGTAGGAAGCTCCTCTGCTCTTCCCAAGGGACAGCTCTGACAAGCCCTTGCCCCCCAGGATGGGCTGAGGAGGTGTATGGAATCCATTAATCCTTTTTTCCAATCTTTAATAAAAACATGGCCTTGTGACCGAGGAAGAAGACATCACCCTGTGACACATGAAGTTGCTGGAAGCACTTGGCCCTTCTCACAGAAACTGCCTGGAGTTCCCTTTCTCCATGGATGGAGCCTCAGCTGGTGCCCCTGGCCAGGGCAGGCAGGTTCCTCCTGCAGCCAAAGTCCCAGCTCTGCCCCCAGGTGTGACAAGCTGCAGCAGGGGAAAACTTTCACAGCTCACTCCCAATTTGCCTGATGATTTTAACACAGACTTTAGCAAAGAGCACCAGAGGTAACAAATTCAACCCTTTGCAAACACAGTCCTGTGGTAATTACCTGCCAAAGAAACATAACCCAAGATCATAATCCTAAATTTGTCCTTTGAACATACCTGTGCCTGCTCTATAGTAGTTTCCTTCTAATCCCCAGGGATTAATCCTGAAGTGCATTGAAACATCTGAGGTGAAGGGGCACAGTGGAAATTCCTTGCAGGCTGGTAGTAATAACTGAAAGCTGCTCTGTGAAGCAAACCTGAGGCTGACTTGGTTTTTAATGGACATCTGTCTGTAGGGGGAAAAATGCCATGGCAACTGGCTTTCTTGTTGGCATGCCTGCCTCAGCAAAGGGCTGGGGAGAGGATGGTGGTGGAGGGTCTGTGTGGCTGTGCTGGGGAACATGGAGGGAGCACTCGGCCAGGCTGGGAGGCAAAGGTTGTTTATGCTCTGTGAGCAGCAGATCTTGAGGGATTTAAGAGCTAAATCTTGGCATAACGATTGCTTTGTGTGCTGCTGCTGCTGCTGCTGCTGCTGCTTAGCAGGAGCCAGGCTGGGTTCCCCCCTCCCTCTTCCAGAACTGTGCAATCTAAAGGCATAAAGCACTTGGGTGAGGAGTGCCTGGCAGTGTGCTGGGCAGAGCTGCTGACTCCCTTTGCAGCTCTGTCCCGAAACCACCACTGCAGAGCTACAGCTTCGTCACACAGGTCCTGGAGCTTTGTGCCTGAGGAAGGAAATGCCCTTGCCTAGTGTCCCAGGCCTGTGGAAACTGAGAGCAAGGGTCATTAGAGTGTTGGCTATAGGTGAAACCAGCTCTGGCACTCCTGTACCTCTCTCCCGCGCTCTGTGGACACTGGTGTTCCCCTCTCTCTCTCCTGGGCTGCAGGAGAAGCAGCTGGCACGCCTGGCTCAGCAGGGACATCCATCATCCCTGCCCTGTCTGCACTGAGCTGGAGGGAGGTGCTGGAGGGCTGAGGATGGGGAGGAAACAGCAGTGTAACTGCAAGAGCAGATCAAAAACTGTACCTGATGGGAGCTGGTCACTGCTGGTCACTGAGCTGTGAATTTGGGGGGCTGCAGGCAGTGAGAAGACCCTGTGCAGGCATTAGGGAAAGGTGGTAGTTGTCCCACCTGGCTGGTTTGGAGCTTGGGCTTGGCTTTTGCTGTGTATGTACCAGTTCTGGTTTGGCCAGTAGTGTATTCATCACCTAAAACTGAGGGCAGCTCTGCTGATGAGCTACATCCTACCTCCCCGGGGAGGTGTGTCAGAGCACCTGATTTGTTCTCCTAATATCTTTCCAAGCCTTTGGAGATCCCTGTGCTCACAGCACTGTTCACAAAGCTTCAGTCTCCAAGAGGAGGGTAAGGGATAATGGGGCTAAAGAACAGAAGTCCTCAGGGCAGAGAAAACACGTGTGGAAATGCCTGAGCTTCCCTAGCAGCTTGTTTTGCTTCAGCTCAACCCCTGTGCCATGGTCCCTGTGTAACCAGGCGTGTTTTGTCTTGCTGGATGCTGTTGAGGATCACCCTGGGTAGCTCAAGGAAGAGAGCACAAGACCTAAGAGCAGGTTAGATCAGGGAAATGTTACATCACATAGCACTTCCTGGTAAGTAATTATATTATCAGCCTCATTCATCTCTGTATGCAAACACAGCACATGGAGTCACAGAGCTGAAGGGAAAGTGGAGGCTTGGAAAAGAGCAGCTCTAACCTGGACAGGAAAGGCAGAACAGAATGTGATTCTCCAGTAGGAAGTGTTGCTTTTCTTTCCTGACTGCGGAGCGGGTGACTTTGAATCCTGGAAATTTCTACAGCTAGAGCAACACATCCACAACTGGCTGTTCTTTGTCACATCACTGGGGACCAAAATATCAGCTATGCTGGCAGAGAATGGGCACAAAAGTGAGACACTGATAAAGCCAAGCCATAAAAGAGTAAATATAGAGTGTTGGGAACGGCGGATTATCGAAGGGGAAGCAAAGGGAATGATGTGCCATAACAGCAGTGTAATCCTGCTGTGCTGCAGATTTGGGCAGGGCACTGTGGACATGTGCTGAGCACAGAAAGGTGAGCAGCAGTGCCCATGCTGGTGGGCACTGCAGAAGGCTCTAGGAACCAACCTGCAGGTTCTCTGGGGGTCATTCCTGGCGGAGCGTTGCCAATTTGGTCACTTCTATATTTCCTTCTAATGTGTTCCTCTCTGAGGATGCTCAACAAACAGCAAAGGGAGAGCACAATGAGAGCCAAGCAGAGCTTATCCAAACAAAGGATACATTGAAGGAGAAAACAAGTCAAACTGCAACTGCACTTGAGTCATGACTGTGGATGTGAACACCAGGCTATTCATGTGCTGCTTGCTGAGCACATAATGTCACCCCAAAACGTACTTTGGTATGTTCATATCATGTCTCTGCCTGTGGAACTGTTTTCTGTGTGTTCTGGACACCATGGGCCCCAGCAGGACCCCAGAGCAGGGCTGTCCCTGCAAACCTCTGCAGGCTCTGTCAGATTCTTAACCTTTACCCACAGACCAAGGCATAATTGCTGTGAGCTGTAAACATTCTTGGCTGAAAAAGACATTTCTCCTAGTGTGGCAGTGACTGGGGAGTGATTCTTGTTTGAGGTACGGGACTAACAAAAAGCTGCAGAACGATTTATAAACAGGTTGGGCTGCAGAAATCCTCAGTGTCCTTCTCTCTGAGCTCTGTGTCTGTGACACACCAAAGTGTCTTGTGAGCTCACTGAGGTGACTGAAAACTGTAGTTTTCTTAAAGCTCTGCTTAGGATGAGAATCTTCAGTGGGAAAACTTTTCACGCCGAGCCCATTTTGGGTGGTCTCCACCACCTGGCTCAGTGTTAACCACGAGCTGGCTTGGGCCTGTGAGGCCCAACAAAACAATCAGTTTTGGGGGAAATGGTAGTTTAAGGAAGCTGCTCAGTATTTGTTGTCCTCTCACCATTGTGTGCTGCCACCCACAACTCTCACAGCTGCAGGGGAAAGCTGTTGCTCGAGGAGCAAGGTGTATAAATAATGCCTGCACTGCTCCTTTTTATTCCCTTGGAATCCTGTGGGATTTTGGGAGCATTTCTATGAATAGATTAAACCCGGAGCATTCCCAGTAACCATGGCTATAAATCAATTTAGCTCTCGGGTTTGCAAGTTGCATCTGCTCTTACTAATCCTGTGCGTGCACAGGTTTTGTTTGTTGTCGGCGGGACAGGCCAGGCTTTATTTTTGCGTGTCGGCACGAGCTTTTGTGCGTGGCGCGCGGAGCCGGTGACTTAGCACTGTGCATCGAGCAGGTTCTGTGCCCCGGATCGCTGCTCCCGCGGGGAGCCTGGTGGCGGCGGTGGACAGGTAACACGGAGCCAGGGAGGGCTGGAAGCTCGTGTGACATTTCTGCTCGCGTGTGACATTTCTGCTCGCCTTCAGGCGCCGGCGTTGCAGCCTCTCTGC
>NW_008669179.1:0-349 GCF_000695815.1 Acanthisitta chloris
GCCGAGGCTTTTAGCTCAGCACTGCTCAGATATTCAGCTCCATTTCCGCGGCGGAGCCGTGCGGGGTCAGGGCGGCTCCTTCTGGGAAGCACTGCCGGGGGCTTTCCCGGCCGGACCCCTCGTTGGGGCTGAGGGAGGAAGGGCCGAGGCCGGACACACTCGTGACCGCAGTGGTGCAGGGCAGCAGTGTTAGCCTCCCTGGTCAGTCCCACTGCACTAGCCAGAGACAAAATCCCATTCTGGTGTCCCCATGGCCGGAGCCCTGTCCCGACCCCACACGCGGGGTCATGGCCCTGTGGGGGATTCGGAGGTAGTGTAACCGGGACAGTGGGGGCAGGCGGCTGGGGCA
>NW_008669180.1:0-7584 GCF_000695815.1 Acanthisitta chloris
TCGTCTCCGCTCCCCCGAGGGGGGAAGGAGTCTGCGAGCGGGGCGAGCGATCCCCCGGCGAGGAGGGTCCAGCAGCGGGAGGGTCTCTCCGCTCCGGGGGAGAGGAGCGGCGGAGAGCAGGGGATGGAGGAGAGGAGGGGAAAGGGAGCTCTGACTTCAAGGTTAAAACACGGCGCGCCCGAAACAGATGGGAGCGAGTGGGTTATCCCAGGTTTCTAAAAGCAAAAACAGGGGAATGGTTTCTCATTATATCTGGTTGGGGTTTTTTTTTCTTTATTCTTTTCTTATCATTCCTATAATTAGGAAACAAGATTTGGTGACCCAAAAAATTTCCATTATGCAAGGTCCAAGGGATTCTGCAAGAATTACAGTGAAATCCACTCAGAAGTGTTGCTCGTCTGTCACAGGCTATTGGGATGTTTGGGTGGAGAGGGGAAGAAACGGGGAAAGGAGGAGAATGGGCGGGGTGTTCCCCACACAATAGGTATTGGTAATAAACAGCTTGCTCTTTTGATCAAGCGTGCTGCAGGGACAATTATTTAGAGCTGGAAATCGGTGTGCGTGTCAATTTTAATGAGGGTGGTGAAGTTCATCATGCGGGAGCACATACAGCAGGTATTGTAATTGGCTCAAAGACTACAGTACTGTCAATGCCGACATAAAAAGGCTTTATTCATTACTTACTACAGTATCTTCCAGCACTGAAATGTCTGATTATCTTCCAAACTACTGTACACTTGAAATCTTCCTGATGGTACTTTAGAGCTTGTTCCAGCTAGGGTGCCCTTTGCTGATTCGTTTGAAAAACAATTAAAGCTGTGCTTGAAATCCATCTAGCTTGCTGACGCTGTTTATCTTTCAAAAAACTCTGTCTAGGCAGTCAGTTCTGCTTCCAATTTTAAAAGCCCTATTTAGGCCTCTGCAGATTACTAGTCTACTTCCTGAGATTTTGACAGGAGCCTCATCTCCTGACTGCCTTACAGGATTCTGATCTGACTGCCTTACTGGAATGACAAATGCTCTGCCAGATCCTCACAGAGTGGGGCAGCCTGGCTGTGGATGGCACACACGCTCCGTGCAGTGTTTACAAGCCTGGACAATGCAGACGGTAGGATGTCACGCCAAGGTCACTTCAGCTCCTGTGATGAGGCTCTGGGAGCAGCCTGTTTAAACTCTACGCACAGGTGAAAACCAGCACGGCAGCCAGAGTCCACTGCCCTGGCTCCATTAGCAATCTGGTCAGAAAAAACAGTATGCACAGCTTTTCAGAAGTCTAATTTCCCCAGTCAGGTAAGTTTGCCTGGGTTCATCAGCCACTTTTGATCTGTAAAGTGGTGTGTTCTTCTGGACCAGTCTTCTGCTCTAGCATGGACTATGCCAAGGGGATACTTGAAACTGGCCTCTGGTAGAGTCTCTAGTTTTTCTCCCTTGCAACAAAAGTAATCCCTTGTTGCAGAACATTGAAAATATTTCCAAGTGACGGCATCTGAGCAAAGGATACCTCAGAGAAAGTTTGGTGGCAGAAGCCAAACTCACAAAACAAAAGCAAGGGTAATTGAGAACTGGGCAGAATCCTGCTGGCTACTCACATACGTGGGGCAAAACATGGCTCTACAGCACTGCCACTTTTAGCAGCTGCCAAGGAAGAAAGCCAACAACACCCTGGCAGAGCTGGGGACACCCTTGGGTTTAGATTGGTTTATTTCCTTCTGCGTATGTATGCATGAACTGAAATAGAAAAGTCAACTGGTATTCACCAGTAATGATCTCACCATGAATGTCATGAGAAATGCCATTACTCAACCCCCCCTCATATCCATGCCTGGAGTCAGTAGTTCTGCTTCAGGTAGAAATCAAAGAAACACTCAGTTAAGCCCCTTTCACCAAATTTAGGAACTCAGCTGGTCTTTGAATGATTTGCAATTTCTTTAGAACAAAGAATAATATTATTTATACCTTTTGTCTCCTTAGTACATGTAATTTGGTGAAGTAACTGAAGCAATATTCAGTAAAGGTAACATCAGGTTACAAGATTTGTGGACATGCCATGCCAGGGCAAGAAGTACCGATGACTTCTAAGAAGATGCTCCTGTTGTTTTTTCTAAGAAAACATAGACATAGTGACCTCCTGCCACATGCAGCTTGCCTCAGGTTGTATTGGTGTAGGATCCAGGTGCCACCTGGGTGCATTTACTTCTTGTAACTGCTAAAACTAAATTAAAAAATCACTTTCTCTAAACTTGGAAAATTAATTCTTGTAATTCTCAGATTTATCAGTGGTTAATAACTCCATTAGATCCAGCAAAGACTATCAAGAACTCAGATAGATTAGATTAATACCAGAGAGTGTTGTCATTGATATCTGAAAAACGGAGTCATTTGTAGATTGCTGAAACTTTTGCAAAACTAGAGTTGAAGAGTTTCAGTTCAAAATGACAATAAACAGTCCTGCATGCCAGATATATCACCTCTGATTATTTGTTCATTACTTCTGATATATGCATTGCCCTGGATAATTTCAGCATTTTTGGAATTACGTTTTAAGAGATATTCTAGATGTTTTTGTAATGTGCTTGTAGCATAGACACACTGAAACTCCCAAGGTGCTTCTTTGTCACCAGCAGCCATATGCTGATTTGAAAAATATTGCTTCAAATGGTCTTTGATCTCCACAGAATATTTGGGTTATATCATCTCTCGGAAAGAACTTGATGAATCCAAGAATGATTTAGTGGTCACAGGCTGGACTGATGGTCCCAAAAATGTTTGCTGAATTCGGCATTTTCTCAGGTTCTCGAGTTTTTACCACCAATTCTTCCAAGATTTCTCTGAAGAAATCTCACCTATCGTGGACTATTGTAAGAAGAGGACTATTTTTGCCAGGCTCCATATGCTCAGAAAGCAGTTGAATTTCTTAAATAGATTTTTAGGGGGTTTTTTACTGTTCCTGTGCTGATGTATCCTACTAATGATTTTTGATAAACCAGACATTCTGGCCAAGCCTCAAAAGCAGTTTTATCCAAAGCTATGAATCTTCAAGTATAGCTTGAAGTATAGCTTTATTATTTGTCACAACACACAGAGAAGCACAAAATTTTTCATCACTCTTCCCATTTCTACTTTACCATGATTAAATGGAAAGAAAAAGGAAGTTGGGTCTTTTCTGGTGGAAGACATTATCTAACATTTCTGGGTTTGATTTTTTTTTTCCTTTGGCCTTTTTCTTTTCTTTTGTCCTTTTGTAAACTGTAGGCTCTACCAACATTGGAGGTTATATAGGTAAATCCTTCCCAGCAGATTTCATTATTCAGCTGATTTTGACCTGATTTAGTTCTGGCATCAAATCTGTGAAGACAGCCAAGCTTATATGAAAAAGACTGTGAAAATCTTTAATGCCCAGCTATATGTTGCATAGTTAAAAGCCTCTAACACTTGTAAAAGAGGAGATAAATCTGGGATCGCTGCCAAACATCTCAATGTTTCTTTATCTGAATAGCTAAGTCATTGATTTCTTGGATTTTTTACAGCTTCTATCCATATCAATAGAGTTTCTTACAGTCTTGATCAAATAACTTCTCTTCATATACATCCTTTTTAAACATCAGGGGTTGAGTATCCATTCTTTGGAAAATGCATACTCCGATTCCATTTTTGGTAGATGGCCAACAAAATATATGGATAGCCTTTCTGTAAAGCTAACTAAAGGTCTTTTACTCCCCTCCTCTCCTACATCCACACTGATGAAAAGAGATCATGGAAACCTCCGAAACCCCACCTGTCCTTGGCTTTATCAAGATTTTGATCTGGAGTTCAAGAAAAGCCTGTACTCTCTGTTCAGGGAAGAGGTCTGTGGGAATGCCAGGATACTGTGGGCCTTGACTGCACCTCTAATGATGCACTTGTGTTTAAGGAGTGTGGATTTGGGATCTATTGATTGCAATTGAAGGTCTAGTCTGGGAACAGTAAGATAGCTGCTTAAGCTCTTTCTGGCTCTTCTTCCACTCCAGCTTTCCCTTCCTGCTGTAGTTCTAGTAGTTTTCTTTCCAGCTTCTTGTTTCAGTATCTAATCAGAAAGTTTTTACCTATGTACTTCCTTCTCTCAAGAACTTACAGTCTCTAGATAGATAAGGACTGGACATGAGAAAGTACTATTATTTCTGTTTTGTTAGGAACAGAAATACAAAAAGCTTAAGGGGCAATGAAATACCATGTATAAAATGTAACTGCACCCCATATGAGAAATTTGCAGCTGAACAGAAACTTGATTCCAGTCGGCTGTGTCACAGGTCAGTTCTCTAATTACCACCTCATCTGTCTTTTCAAAGCACAGCATAAGCTCTGGGTAAAAGTGAACCTTCAGCTGGCCCAGCTTTGCTTCACTTCCATGGCCAGAACTCCTACGAAACTGCAGGAACTGTTGCTGACATGCATTTAGCCGTGTATTTTTTCCTCTGACATATGGTATTTACAAGACTGTTCTACAGTACCATGGTTATTTTAACACACATGTCCTTGATTGCTTGGAATAAGACTAGAAAATCCTTTGAGTAGCAAATATATATATACATACACACACACATATATATTGCTATTACTGATTGCAATAGGATTTATGTGGATCCTAGTGATTGACACATGGATGTTTAAGGAGGTAAACTGTGAACTTCATGTTTAAGGGGACCTCTACTCTACACACTGCAACAGAAATGTGTTTGTGGAAGCACTTACTGCAGGAACAGCAATTTGGGGCAAAAAAGTATTCTCTACAAGAAAGCACTAGAGAATTCCTGTGCCTCCATCTATCCTTTCTCATCTAGCTGCTTCCCCAGCATGCACACTGGTATAATCAGGTACATCACTGGCCCATGTCACATCTGCAGGAGGAGCCTAGAGATACAGCTGCCATCAGGGCAAGTCACAGTCACATCCTCAGTGGCAAAGAGAGGAATCAAGCAGATCTCCTGATTTCTGTCTCTAAAAGGGGCATCTACAGAAAAATAAGCTAAGAAGACCTCTTCATGCAATGGAGAATAGAGATTTTTCTAAAAGCAGTACAAAGCTGTCTCTGTTTCATGAAGGTGAAGGACAGGACAGCTAGTATTGTGGGAAGGAATCTTGGAATCCACTGCCCTGTACTCTGTCTTCCCCTGTCAGGGCTGCCACATTTAATGCAAAATGTGTCAAAAATTTTGGTTGCCCTGAGCAACAGTCACAAACCTTCTGTGGCATTCAGAGGTGACAGGCAGGGCAAAGAGGGGTGGGGGCTGAGGCAAGGACAGCTCATGGTGGCTGCCATGGCTCAGAAGGAGAGGGGAGGAAGGCTGGGTGCTCCCATTTGTGGTCTCCTTCAGGTTCCTGTTTTCAGGAAGAGCCTCCTCCTCTGCCACCTGGTTTTAAAACCTCTGCATCCTGCTGCTGGCAACTGCTCCCAGAGGGAACAAGAGAGCAGAAGCAACAACAAAATGCCTTCCCAGAAAGCTTCAGGTTCCCAGTCATTACACATCTATTAATTCCAGAAATATATGAGTCATGGACAGATGCCTAGGGAATGAGTTAAATATGCTATGGGATCCATAGATCTGGCCCCTGAGTCACACCAAAGCCATTGGGATCAGCTTTAGTGATTTTCTCCCTGCCTTTCTGGTGCTTGGCTTGCCCAGGTCTTTTATGCAAATATTGCTGCCAAGCAGACTGGCCCAGGGATTTAATCAGCTAAACAAATTGATGTTTAGACCTGTAAGCTCTGCCTGCAAAAGTAAAAATTGCCATTGTGGTAAGACTCTAAATCTACAGAAGACACACAACCAGTCTGCTCTTCATTCCCATCTGGTGGTTGTTGCATGGAGTGGCATTACTCACATCTCAAAAAGTTACTGAGGGAAATTTTCATATCATCATCAGAAAGAAAAACATGCTGTAGCAGCAGTGGGACTATATTTGTTTTATAGGCATTAATACAAAGGCATCACTGACAAAATGAGCAGGTTGAAAAGAGAAAATTAAGAAGCATCTGGTGGCACTTTTTTTATCAAGTAATTTAAGGTGTACCTGAATCTCATTTGTAAGGAGCTGAGAACTGCTAGGGAAATATAGTGTGCCTAGTGTTGCCATTCCCTCCCACTGACAGCAATGAAGGCTGAGACCATTTGGCAAGATAAAGTACTCATTAACCACTTTTCATAATTCATTCTTAGATCTTCACTACTTACCCAGAGAGGTATTTTACAGTGGTATCCTAGCAGATGATCCATGTCCTCAGTGGTAAGCAAGAGGAAGATAATCCCATTCTACAGCTGTATGGGGAGCTAGCTCACTTCTCACACAGTTTGTGCTATCCACTGTATAGTCTCTTCCTCTTTCCACACAATGATTTCATCAAAGGGAAATGATGCACTGTGATTCAGCTTGGAAGTAGCTTTTAGAAATCATCTGCTCAAAGCACAACCAGCCTCAAAGTTAGATCAGGAAGGTCCAGGGCCTCTGAGAGCCTCACCCTTTTCAGTCTCCTGTAGTATTTCTTATCCTTGGAGAATTTCTTATGAAGGAAGGGTAGTCTGCTCTTATACCAAGTGAAAAAAGTACAATAACTGATGAAGTACAATACCCTTTTGCTTTTACCTAAGTTTATGGATTAACAGATAATTAATATACAGTGACAAGTCCACTCTAAGTAGTTAGCAACAGTACAAATATAACCTCTTGGCCACAGTCACAGAATGTGCTAGTCTGCATGCACCATGAGGTTAATCCAGTGCAGCTGCAGCATTTTGTGTCTTATGTACTAGGTTGAACAGCATGAAAACAAATAAAATAAATTTATTATTGTAATTATAAAGCATAATGCACTTAAAACCAGAAATAGTTGTATACTTCAGTTGCTTTTTACCTTTAACAGTACACTCTTCAGATCCTTTCCCAGCTCTGCCACTGATTTCTGTGGCCCTGGAAAAGTCGTTTAGGCCAAATCTTCTCAACAAGTGTAGTTAATTCTAAGTGCATGAATTTATATGTAAGAGTGACACAGATCTTGTGGAGGCCAAATACCCCAATCTGCATTTAAAATTTTGATCCCTGGACTTCCATGTCTGAATTTCCTGTTCTTTAAATTTTAGAAAAGACTTACATATGTTGCAGGGATATTTGAAGGTATTAATTAGTTCACATGCACACAGTGACTTAAACATGTAAAGCATATAAATACTAAGTATTATTATAAAATAAGTCAGTATTTAACCAATACTTATGTCCATGGTAGTTTAGACATTTTGTCGACTTTGTGTCTCACTTCAGATGCTTAATACATAATCAGCTTTCTAAATATTTCACTGCTGGACATCAGAGTATATGAGATTAGCACTACCTGAGAAATACCCTGTCTACATGAACAGGCCTCCAGTCACCTCCCTGACCTTTTAGCCCACTTAGACATGAGAAATGAAGACTTCCACTGCTGATAGTGAAACCAAGTGGGTGGAAAATCCAGGGGACAAAAAGGAAGCTGAATATTTTACAGAGACAAATACACAGTTCCAGGAGACAGACTGCACAAGATGAATGGTTTCAAGAGGATGGATGAGGTCTGCA
>NW_008669180.1:7603-11303 GCF_000695815.1 Acanthisitta chloris
TGGAAAACCATCAGTGCCTCCCCTCTTGTATTGCTCAGAGCAATACATGATCTTTCCCCTACCCAAAAACATGAAGTACAAATCTACCCTGACTTATGTCAGATTTGGACACTAGGGTCATTTAGGTCCTGTTCCAAAACTCACTGCAGTAAACGAAAGAGCCTGCCACTCACCCTGGAGATTCTGAATCAGAACCAGAAACCATTTTCCACTCTGAGTTCCTGATGTTGTCAGGTTTTTTCTCTGTATTTATAATACTTTGTTTTCTTATGGCCTCATTATTGTTGTTTTTATCCTATTATAAAATATTTTTAATTCCTCAGTTCCCTATCTGACTACAGGCAGGCAACATTTTGCCTTTCTCAAAGAGGGGGTGAAAAGGAATTTGACTTGACTGCCACTCCTGTGGGCTGGCACCTCAGACTGGTCTAACACAGAGACAGCACTGAAACACATTTGGCAAATTTTCTGAGATTAAAACCTTGATAATGTCCAGAAGCTGAAGTAAAAATTAAGCCTACATGTATTAGATAAAGGGAGAGAAACTCTCTGAATCAATTAGCAAGACAAAGGAAGACATAATGCAGAGATTGAGAATATGAGAAGTTAACTCGTGCAAAGGATTCCAAAATCATCCTTTATGAGTAGGAAGAAATGAAAGAGAAATGTTTCCAAATTATAAAATTAAGGATATTCTTGATATTTGTTCTTTTGGCCTATTCTGCCCAGAGAATGGGATTAAAATCTATTTGAACTATATTGTTGACATTACACAAATGCTTGATGCTGCTCAAGGGAAGCTCAAGAGAACAAGAGGATGCTCCCCCACCCTTTCTCCCAATCTTTACTACTTCCTGAGATTTCAGGTTCTGCTGATTGCCCTAAAAGAGGAGTCAGGATGGTTTTTCCCTCTGAGGTGTGTTTGAAGGCAGTCACAAAGAGTGCAGTCTCTTCCAAAATGCATGAACTGTGAATAAACTAATACCCCTATTGTTCAACTGCCCCTCCTGAAGGCCTCTTCTCAGAGCAGTTATCCATGTGAGCACCCCTGTGCCCACCACTGTAGTGGGAAGAGATATCAACAGGGGCCAAAAAAACTAGTAGCATCTCAGTTTCTTGATCTGGCTGATCTTTACCAGTCCTGTTTCTTTGAGGTCAATTTCTTTCTCCATCCAATTCCTATCTTTGCAATTATTTTAGCCTTTGTTTTAAGGTTCTTTTTCAACTGGCTAAAAACAACAAATGACAGAGCACAGTCCATTTCTCAGTTTATGGACAGCTTCCAGTGACTGCTACCAGCCCACATGACATATATAAATCATGGATTTTAGACCTGCACCTCTGCATCACTTAAAGACATAAGTAAAATTACTTGTTGTCTTACACCTCCCTGTTGACAAAGTGACTCCCAGCTGAAGAGATTCACATGTGTTCTTTATTTCAGCAAGCAAGAAATATCTATCTTACTCATCAAATGTGCTCCTGAGACAAGAAAGAAGTGTGCAAGCAGCTGTTGTGTAGGACTATTGCATTTGTTAAAATCATGCCCACTTTGTTTTCTCCCAGTGTAGGTATGACTGTGCGTGGCAATACATATCTGGTGCTGTCATTTTCATGGCTCTAAGTCTACTGAACAGAATTCCAGAGGAATTTGCTGTCATCAAAGAAAACAGCCTGTAAGTTTCAGTCTGACAGGTTTTATTGTTGTATTCTACTGTTTTCATAATACTCACTTTTAAATATGAGAGGCAAAATATTTTGTAAACATATTCTTGAAATACAATGCACATTTTCCTTCATGTCACCGTCATCCTTGGAGGCAGCAGACAACCTTGATAGTGAGTGGAAATACAAAATACCTACCTTTAATGAGGCAGGCACAACGGCAAGAGGATAAAGAACTGTTTCTATTTGTGGTGACTGTTCTTGGCTCTGTTCTAGCTTTTACTTTTTAGGGTCATACCATATATAGGCACAATGTCTTAAAAAAACAAGTCCTATAAAATCTTAACCAAAATGTCTGTTTCCTTTCTTACTGAACTCGGCTATTTGAGGAGTATGTGATTTGGAGGCTGGTTCTCCAGTGCAGTAAGGATACTTTCAGATAGATTTAATTTTAAAACTAGAAGTGATGGCCAAGGGAAAAGGACTGCATTCAGCACCAGTTTTCATCAGGAATCAGACTTAAGTCAAAACCCCAAAACTTTGAAGGTAAAGCTAGTTTTGAGGAAAAGCTAGTTAGTACCTTCAATCTTCTCAGCAATGCAACACACCAAATAACTAGGGGCTACTGGAGATTAACAAATGAATTGGAACTACAGTTTTAATGGAAGAATGGTAAACCATAAGTAGAGGCAAAAAGCGTGTTACCAAATACCAAATGTCACAAAATACTTGAAATTGGAAGGGGAAGCTGTGTAGCCTACCTCCTGCTCAGCTGCAGAGCCAAGTTCAGTTCCTGCTCTGAGATGCACTAACCTCAAAGACAGATCAGGTTGCTCAGGAGTATTGTTTGATTCAAAATTTCTTGAGAGTAAATAATGCAGAAATGTATCTTTTCTCAAAGAAAATTTCATTTGATTAAGTATTTTCTTTCTTCTTCCCGATGAAGGAATGCTTTGATCTACACACTTACGTGAAGAAATCCCCAGAAAAGTTGCATGTGAGACAGAGTTCAGCCACTCTGTCTCTTTATTGTTAGAAGCAAACAAGTTAGGCTTTTATTTATGTGACTCAGATTCACAAGTGTACATAGTGAGTGCATCACATCACTGAAATAGGACAAAGAGACACATTGCATTCTAGTGGCTCAGTGTGGTAAAATACTTCTGAGTCTCATAAAACCCGAAAATTTACATAGGGATTTGCAGTAAGCTGCTACAGAAAACAATGAAAAGGCAAAGCTCGAGAAAATTAACTCTATTCATCAGAAAAAATAACTTCTGAGCCATTCTACTAACAGTGTTTCATTTCTTATACCGAAAGAAACCTTATACAAATCAAGACAGGACCAGGCCTAGGAGAGTTGCTTGTAATGGAAAGGCCTATGTTTGCTCAGTTTCTACAGGATGATACATCAGATGATAACTCTTTTCTGTCCTGTCTCTGACATGTTGCCTCAGTTTTTAGGAACTGTATGAAAGCAAGTACTCAAAGTACCTTTTAACATAAATCATAACAGTATCACACTTCATACGTCTGTTCTCTAAATACCTCCCTGAAAACAGTCTCTGCAGTGCTGGCCACAACAGCCTTCCTTTCTCCAGCAACGCTGAGCATGACTGGCTCCTTGTAGTTAATATGTCTGCTGAGGGCACTAAACTATACAAATGCATGCAGACCAACTGCTGCCTTCCTGTTCCTCATGTCTGTCTCAATGCTTGTTGAATGTCTTCCTCACTTATCCTGAATGGTTCATTCTCTGAAGCTAGGATTGTCACTTTTGATAATCTCTATAGCAACTGGCACAAAGACCTTCATCTTTAACCTCTACTACTTCTCTTGAGACAGCATCAGAGTAAGAAGGACCTTGTGAGTCTCTCACACCTGGCACGAAGGACTCGGAATGTCAGTAGGGTTGATTCCCACAGGCAGTGAGGAGGGAGGGCAAAGAAAATGTGCTGCTATGGGGTTTTCTGTCAATGGGGATGCAATGCTGGGCTTACATACATTGAGAGGAAGCAAATTCTGTAGTTTTAAG
>NW_008669180.1:11327-16183 GCF_000695815.1 Acanthisitta chloris
GAGCTGAGTAATAATGAGTTTCAAATGAGTGTTACAGATGTTCATCTGGCATGATTAAAGACTCGCTAAATTATTCTGGCTGTAGATATTACAGGACAAAAATAATCCTATAGCTCTTACATATATTCTTCTCTCACTTTGACTATAAAAGGTAACTTTGATTTACAATTTTGATATTTATTGTTGAAGAATGGTTAAGGGAACAAGGTAATAATGAGTTTCAAATGAGTGTTACAGATGTTCATCTGGCATGATTAAAGACTCGCTAAATTATTCTGGCTGTAGATATTACAGGACAAAAATAATCCTATAGCTCTTACATATATTCTTCTCTCACTTTGACTATAAAAGGTAACTTTGATTTACAATTTTGATATTTATTGTTGAAGAATGGTTAAGGGAACAAGGGCACAGCCCCAAGAACATGTTGTACGAGCAAGGCCCTGGGAAATCCCTTAACCATTCTTCAGCAATTTACTATTCATTCCTTAAAAGCAATGTCCTAAGTGCTTTACAGGCTCTTAAAAGAAAGCAGAACCTGCACTAGGAAGATCTTAATTGATCTTTACAGTATATAAAAAGGGGGATGAAAATGGGGCACGAAGAGGACATGTGACATTTTATTTCCTGAGGAAAGGATGAGGGTGTGGAGGCTTCCTAAAACTCCCAAAGGAAAGGGAAATGGGTGGGAGGGTGAGGTGCTCACCTTAGTGCAGGGCAGCATCACAGTGCCTACAGATCCCAGGATAAACTGTGAGTTCAGTGTGTCACTCCTCAGCTCTTGATCGCTTGTGCAGCTTTGGTGCTGCACTCAAATCCCCAAGGCACACTAAAAGTATTTCCAGCTTGACGTTTTCTGTCATTTGAGAAAATGGCTCACCAGCTCTACTTGACTCAAGGGATTACTGCAGGTATAAAATGACAATAGCACTATCACTAAGCAGATGGAATATGTGACTTATTTCATTACCTGCCTCTTTAAGTATGAATATTAACAGGGTTTGTTTTTTACCTGCACAGGTAATCATTTCACACTTCCTAGGTTTTATTTCATAGTTTTCAAACCCAACCACTTAGCTTAATTTTTACAAATTCGATCTACAATTTTGAACATACCTTACTGGCATAGCTACTGCCAAATAAGAAAAAATGTATACGTCTCCAAATTTTCATTTTTCTTTTAGCTGGAGTGTACACAGTATAAAAATCCACATAGCCAAGCTACTAGTGAGGCACAGATGCCTGATAATGAATAATCTAAAGATCCTGAGCTTGGTTTCCCGTTCTGTATTCTGTGCACAATACTATACAGTAATTAAATTTTGCTAATTAATGATACTGCTTTTGGCCTGTGCCTGGTGTATGTGTTGCCACAATAGTTCTCCCCACTGAATGAAGAACTGCAATTCCAGTTGGAAACTTGGACTAGGAGTATCCTGGGTCTGCAAGTCCCTATTTGCAATTACTCAAAAGCCATCAGTATTGCAAATATGAACATTTTCAGTCATCACCTCCACGTACAAAGTGTACAGTATGAGGCACAGAGCTCCCCTTCTCTGTTTTAAGCAGAAGCACAAAGACACACCTTCCTTCATTCTACATTTAAGAAGGGACAAAGTGTCACTAGAAAGCCATTGATTGCATAGTCACCACTTTTGCATGTTTTCCCTCTAGTTTCATTAAAAGTTGAGGTCTTCCTGCCTACTGATCTTATCCAGTGAGACACAGGAAGAATTTCCCTTTTTTTCACTGATCTTGTTTCTTTTTTAATTAGCCAGTGTTGTCTGAGTAGGACATTATCTTTATGCACTTTCTGATTCCAAATTAAAATGAGCATTGCCAAAAAGGTCTTTAATAAACTGGAAACATTCATTTGTATAAGAAAAGAGATTCTCTCCAGAAAGCTTGTGCACAATGAAGGTGAAAAATTAACATGCAGCTGGCCCAGGATGGTTTATGCGTCGTGCATTATGATTATATTATTTCTCTTGCTTCTAGTAGGCATTTGACGTGCCTCAGAATATGAAAAAAAAAGTCATGGCTACTATGTTAGAACCAGTGGATTTCAACTGTTTTAGTTTACTAGTGCTTGTATATTTAAATGTAATCAAGATGAAACTATTTCCTACCCAAAAGGTCTGCCTGCACTAACACAGACCAGGAAATATTTTTTTTAAAATCTTATTTTCAAGTTGTATGTCTATCTCATAGACCCTATATACACTAAACCCAAGTAGAGATGATTGGGAAAGGAATTTGGCATTATCATTAGCCATGGTTTCAAGAAAAAGAGATTATTGAACAAGAAATATAAGAAAATAACCATTATACAAGACCATAAGAGCAGAAATTGAAGCCACCACAGAGGTTTGGTTTTCTTTAAAAATATTGAAAACAAGTGGCAAAAGTCTCCAGATTAACATCCTAGGATTTTAGGCACCAAGCAGCCTGATTTCCAAAATTGCAAATTAGGACATCTACTTAGGTGCCTGTATTATAGGGTGCTCAGCAAATTCCAAGATGCCCAAAAGCCATTTCAGATACTCACCAGGTTTCACTCAGCCTGAGTGAGCAAACCCCAGTGGAGTGGAGGGAAAGACAAACTGCTGTGTTTTGAATGGAGTTTATTGACTGCAGAAGCTGCAGTTTGAACCACATGTGCAAGTCAGATCACCAGATGTCTTGTCACCTGTATAAGCTTTTAGAAAATATTTGTGAACAATAGTGATAAAATCTGGGCTTTGAGAGTTAGCCTCTTCCCCATAGTCATTCACTTTGGATGTCACCTGTTCGTTGTATAGGGAGTTGCTAAAGAGCTGCTGAAAGCAAGAATGATATCACAAAGAGGGTTTTTATAAATATTATGACAAAATTCTTCCACATTGGTGGCCTGGAAAAGCAAACTATATTCTCCTAGAAAAAGATCATCTGCAAAGTTCCTAAACCATTGACCACTTCAGCTGGCAATATGTGTGAGAGTGGAAGTCCTGCTGGTAATAATTGATCTTTTTCAGCCCATAAAGCAATGGAAAACAGGTCCTATACATGTTTCCACCATCCACCCCATGGAGCAGAAGGATTCCTTCTCACTCCCCTGCTGTGGCAGTGTAATGCTGTGCAGCTCCTTCTTTGTGGAGGTTATTAAAAGTGCCAAATAAACTTCTGTGTTCCCAAGCCCCAGTTATTAAGGGATCTTTTCAGTATTGGCTTCACACAGCAGGATATTTGCAGTTGTTTCAAGACCCCAGTTTAGAGCCCAGAAGTCCCCAGTAATCAAGCTGCATGAAATGGAGTTGAATTTCCATAGTGTGCTGGCTTTGGGTTCTTTTTTTGGGGGGATGTTTGGTGGAGGAAGCTCCAGGCCAGTCTGCTGAAGCCAGGACAGCTGGGTTGGGAGTGCTCTCAGAGGAATTGGATTGCTGAAGAGAACATCCTCATCCTCCCTGGAAGCTCTATTAGGCTGAGGCATCCCTAATGGCAGGAGACCTGCAGGACAGGCTTAGCCTTCTCAGACCAGATGATAAGCTCCAGAAATGCACATAAAAGTGTTCAACAATTAATGAGCATTCAGTCCAAGGGCCAGACTACAGCTTGTCTGAACTAAAGCTGCCCTGAAATGTGCAGCAAATAAAGAATTCATTAGAATAAACCCCTGTACTTATGCCTTAAATGGATTTTGCCAAACCATAAAGAGCAGTGGTCTCCCTTTCATACAGGCATATCTGACTTTCACACAGCTTAAGATAAAGCTAAATATAGTGCCATCAAGAAGTAAAAGGCACTCTATAGTCCCATGGAAAATCCTAATTCAGTGCATCAGAGGAACCAGGTAACTTTATTATGGCTCTGTGTGATACAACTCTGAATAAAAAGATACTTTTTTCTAGACATCTACAGGCAGGACTTTTTTTAAAAGTGCTCTATCCAAGCCAGACCAATTATAATTGAACAAAACTTTTCAAACAGTAATGCTAAAGTACCATTAAGTTGAGCTGGGAGGTCACATTTTGCAGCAACTAATTAGTAAATGAGGAGGAAAAGCAAAATATGTAAAACTCCTCAAAGACAATTATTATACTGTTCCATGGTAATCTCTCAGGAAGTGTGTTGTGCTTCCTCACACAGAAAAATACATTGTTAAAATGTTCAAAATTATCACTAGAGTGTGTGTCACAAACTGTCTATATCAATATTGCAGAATTTTTCAAATATCATGGCACAGCCAAAAGTCAGATATTTCTCAGAAACAAGTATGCATGATGTTGTAGTAGCCTCAAAAGCATCCAATACATATCTCAGGGTCACCGCAGGCAGGACACAGCGCCCAGATGAGGTGGGTTGAATGTGAAAGGGATAAATCTGACCTCTGCTGAGCTACCGTGCGGTGAAACAGCGCGGCACCGGCAAAGCCACCAACTGTTCACAGGGCTCCGATCGGTCCATGCGAGGTCAGGTTACGGTAGGAGCATCCATTCCGAGAGCATTTAAAAGAAAAAAAAAACCCGCGTTCTAAACGCAAGATCAGTTACTCTGCTTGAAAAACCGCAGCTACAAACCTGCGGCAGGGGCACCGCGGGTACCGCTGCGGGGCAGGTAGCGCTGCGGGCGGACGCGGCTGGACAAAACGCGACCCGCACCAAAACCCTACACTGTGTCCAATCTGCCTTTCACCTTAGGGCTAACAGCAGAGCCCACGGGTGCCAATGTTCACACCGCAGTGCCCCCAGCTATTACTCATCGTCTCTCGCCGGGATGCCCAGCGCGGCGGGGGCGCACCCGGCCGTGCAACCTCTCCCCGCGGCAGCGCGGGGCTCTCAGCGGGGCTCTCACTGGGGCTGTCACTGGGCTCTCAGTGG
>NW_008669181.1:0-216 GCF_000695815.1 Acanthisitta chloris
CCCACCGCAACTCCCTCCCACAGTGCAAGGGCCGAGCAGTCAGCAAACTGCTGGAGAGCTTCACCGTAGAGGATGACTTCGACTTTGACGACAACAGCAGCTTCTCTGAGGAGGAGGAGGAGCTGGGGGGCTGCCTGGCAGGGGGGGCACGCGGGGGAGTGCCCCATGCCTGTGCCATCCAGAAGGAGGACCTGCGGGATGGGCTGCACATCCTGC
>NW_008669182.1:0-21722 GCF_000695815.1 Acanthisitta chloris
CGTGTTCAGCTGGAGGTGGTCTGAGCGGTGTAGTCCTGTGTTGTTGTGTCCTTAGCTCAGCGGTTTTTTGTGTTTATACTTTCAGTTCAGTGAATTGTAGGGAGAGGTTGTCGGGTTTTAGTCGAAACGCTGTTTATTCACCCCTCTCTGTACCGGGAATCCGCTGGAAACAGAAGCAGATTCCTGAAGCTGTAAGGAGGCGGGAGGGACCGATCCATTTGAGAACTTGACTTGCCCAGCTAGCCTTATTTATGTGTGATTAAAATCATATCACGAATATGACGGAAGGGAAAGTTTTGGTACTTTGGAAGTCAGGCTCTGAGCACAGCATTTGCTTGGCATAAGTGCTTTTTGTTTGTGTATCTGAAAACACAGAATTCTGTTTGGTTTTTTTTCTGTATGTTGCAAAAGTACATACTGCTTGCACAGAGATGAAGTGAATCTTCTGCTTACTTAAACAATTCATGGTCATGCTTAGCTGTAGGTACAGAGTTTCTCCTTCTGCTCTTTGTTGGGATTTTGACAGGAGATTCCTATTATCTACACATCACTAGCAAAACATATTGCACTTTCATTCATGGTTTGGATATTCTGCAGTCATGTGAGTACTGAGTCAGGAAGGTCAGCTAAGGGGCAAGCAAAGAAATTGCTAATATCCTCCCATCACTGTGTTAGTTGCAGAAAACAGCTCTTTAAAGATGAAAGTGCTACATTGCTATTCAGTTCACTTTCCACTTCTCATGCCTCAGGAGTTTCTGTTAGATACATTGCATTTCCCTTTTTTCTTTCACACTTCTATTTCTTTGTAAGTGCTTTGTGGTGTTCAAAATCTGCTTTGTGACAGTTTAAAATTACAGATTAATGCTCACATAGCCAAATTTTATAGGTCATAAAAGTAAATGCAACGTTTTTAGCGGATGGTTTTGTGTGCTTGGACAGCTATTGCATGAAGTCGTGCACATGTTCTTTTGAAGGTCCATTTTACTCTTTGAATGGGTGGAAATACGATCTCGCCTTTAACCCCTGTGAAATGTATGGCTCTGTTTCCCTTAGTGTGTGTGCAGTCTTGTTCATTTCCTTTCTGCTTCTCCTAAGTTCTCAGGTAAGACTTACCTGCAGAAGACCAGTGTTAGTTGTCATGAGAATCTGGAAGGATTTCAGATCATGACTGTGAGAACTGTGGAGGAGAGGACTGTAAAACTCCAGTTTGCTTGCTGGGATGGTAATTAAGCATTTTTTTGGTGGAAATCAGGTGATCAGATAAGGTCTAACTGGTTTGTTCATGTAAACTGCACTGCGTATCTGTTGTGCACATCTGATAAGTACTTAAGGCTTTTGTGGCTAAAGGGTTTCCTTGCCCCTTGTCTTATTATCAAATCGTGCTGTAAGAGGTACTGCTATTGCAGTGAACAGATGCCTTAGCTGGAAACTTGCTTTTCAAACAGCTACAGGGTTTTTCACTCATTAGTTACCAAAAAAAAAACCCGAGCCGTGAAGCTTTAGCTGTGGCAGTGCCAGGGAAATAAAGCAATCGGCCTGCCTACTTCCCTGCCATCCACCCTGACCCTGTTTTCTAGCACTGAAACTTTGATTTCTGCTTCATGCAGTTATTTTTGTCTAAGCATATATCACTTTGTTGTCTTTACCACATTCTTCTGAAGGGCAGAATTCTGTATAAAAGTTCAGTAACTTGTTTAAAGCAGTGAAAGACTAAATGGAGACCTTCTTATTGACTGATTAACTTAAGGACAGAATTGCATCATCACCTCGATACCTGGAAAGAAATGTTAGGCTTATACTTGGGAGGGCTTAGTGCTCTTAATTTTCATCTAGATAATATCAAGTAATGGTTTAAGACATGCATGGGTCCTCTCAGCCTCTGAGATCTTCTCTGTTCGCATCCTTCTGTCTCACAACCCCTCTTCCTCTGTTATGTAATGTTTCCCTAATGGGTGAATATTGTAAGTTGCCTTCAGGTTATTTCCTACAGTACCTGTGGGTTTAGAATGGACTATTGCCACCTAAGAGGTTTGCTTGATTCCTCTCTGCCATCTGTTTTGTGCCTAGGTGATTGCCAGCTGCACACATCTTGTGGGATACAGAAGTGCACCACCGATTTTGTGTCCTTCACTTCGCATCTAAACGTGGCTCTCGAGGACTTTGATTTGGAGTTCTGCAAGGCCCTGCGTGCGTACTCTGCGTGTACCTATCGCAATTCCAAAGTATGCCGTGGAAACCTAGTCTACCACTCTGCAGTGCTGGGGATCAGCGACCTCATGAACCAGCGGAACTGTACTAAAGACGGACCCACATCCTCCACCAACCCTGAGATGACCCATGATCCTTGCAGTTACAGTGGTCACACAGAAGCCAGAGAACATCAGGGAGTAGAGAAGACTCCCTCTCCTACTTACCTGTTTTGTGGCTTGTTTGGCGATCCTCATCTGAGGACTTTCAAGGATCACTTCCAGACATGCAAAGTGGAAGGTGCTTGGCCTCTCATAGACAATAACTACATATCAGTGCAAGTGACCAATGTGCCTGTGGTCCCAGGATCCAGCGCTACTGCTACAAATAAGGTATGGATTCTTTAAAGCACTCTGTACTCACACAGGCAGAAGGAAAAGGCCAAGACAGTGAAGTCATTTAGGTCTTAACAGTTGAGAAGTACAGCAGCTTGAGAATCTTCTATGCAGTAGTACAAGAAAGTAAAACTCTTAGCCTCTTATTTTTCCAAGCACCAAACAAAACTTAAACCATCTTCTTTTCTTCCTTCTGCTCCTGCCTATGGCTAGAAAGCTTGTGCATATCACCACATAAGCTTGCAAGGATACTAGGTGTAGCACTTTAAAGCAATTATCAGATAATTGTGTGTATGCGACTGCCTCTACACTATGTGGGAACTCTAAACATCATACAATACTTTAGGCTGGAAGGGACCTTAGAAGAGCAAAGAGTGTAAAGCTCTGCTTTTCATTAATTCTCTAAACTGTAAAAGAATAACAGCAGAAAAGTAAAAAATACCAACAGAGTGGCACAACAAAAGAGTTACTGAAACACTGATGGTTCAGAGCAGAAACAAGAGGGGGAACTGCAGAGAACTGAGAGAAAGTAGCAAAAAAATTACATTGATGCCAAACGGTTGTCTTAGTACCCTGGCTTTGCTAAGGAAGCACTGGCCTTACAATTTTGCTGAGAATATTCAGCCTCTGTTCAGACAGGCAAGACTTAAGATTTCTGTCCTTTCAAGCACTTGAGGTGGTTAGAGTAGGAATACCTGCACTAGTATCAATAGCTTATGCTGTTTCCTTAATTTAAGAAGAGTACTTGCCTCTGTCTGCCGAATGCAGGTAGCAAGTGTGTCTGTCAATAAAAGAAATTACTTAAGCGTACATTTGAAGCTGATGCTCACATATCTCATGCTCTCATATATTACATGCTTCACATACCTACTTCCCCTTTTGCAGTGAAATGTCCTTTTTTTAGCTGTGGTAGTGTAGCTCTTTTATTGTCAGGGTATGTCAGGCTGTATGTAGAAAGTTTCAAGACCATCTAGACTGGAGAATTTTCACTATTTTGTTAAGCTTGGAAGTAGGTTTTTTTATTGCTGGTGTCAGGACTAGGAGTTGCCAGTCACAGTGGGTTAGAGCCTGCACATCTTCCATATGGAGTTGACTGCAGTAGCATTAATAAGGGAAAATTAGTTTTGCTATTAAATTTGTGCTGGGTCCTGAGGTACTGATTAAGGTCAGTGCTTGTATGAGTGAAGCAAATTTTTGCATTTGCCAGAAGCCAGAGGTTGGGCTGAAATTCAGAATCACATTTTCTTAACTTGTGCCTGTTCCAAGAACAGTCTGCTTTGTGAATGAGTTCTGAAAGTGTGTAAAACAAGGGAATGGGGCAAACCTTAGTAAGCTTTGTAGAAGAGCTTTAGGTTCCTTGCAGTTTGCTCCAGTGGCTTTTTTTAAAGACTCCTAAATAAGTGCAAGAAAAAGCTGCATCTCATAATCTGCAGGAAGCTTTAATCCTCAGTTTTCCTAACTCTTTGCAGAATGTTCTTTATTTCGTTGTTCCTGGTATTAGTAGAGGAAAAAGTTGAGGCATGAGTACAAATGGTGTGAGTGGGCAGGGTGTGATGGTGGTAGATAGGTGCTCTTATCTTATACTTTAGCCACATACTTAAAATGATTGACTATGGTAGCATGCTGTGCTGGTGCTTGTCTTCTCAAACAGATAACCAAGAGGAGAACCTCAGGAGATAAATTTCTGTACATACTGGGGGAAAGTGTTTGTCTTTATTTATTCTCAGTGGGTTTGTGTTCTCTGACTCCTCTTTCCTGGAAAAGTGGTAATACGTTTTTGTCTTTTGTAATAGTGTTTTTTCATCACTGTCATTTCACAAGTACAGTTAAGTGTGCAGAAGCAACTAAATGAGATGCATGGTTTAGGACATTAGAAATATCTCTAATGCTAATATATGTTACATGCTGTAGCATCCTTGATTTTTTTTTTTTTTCCTTTTTGGCAGATAATGAAAGGGCACATCTGTTTGTAGGCAAGGAAGGTTGTTAGAGTGTACAAGTAACTTTGCAAGCTAAAGTTTCCCATCTCCGATGCATCTTCTTGCTTGTTAAACTGCATTGCCACTGCTAGTTTCATTCCTGTAACATTTTCATTTTGACTGTAGTAGACTATCTGCTGCTGGGTGTAGTTACCTAATTTTGGCAATAGGGCAGCTTAAGGGATATTTAAGGAGCTACCAAGAGGAGTTTGGTGACATTTTTCTGCCTAGTGTAGTCCCAAGCTGAGACAATGCAAATAGGCCTTCTACCTTCTTCACAAGAAAAATTTCCAGAACATTATCCTTTGTTAGTCTGACTGTTTTCTCAATGCAGGTTATTTGAAATAGATGTTTACTAGGAAATAAAAACAAAGGTATGTGCTAAACTTAAATTGTGCAGAAGCCAAAGAAAATACTAACATAATTAATCCACTCTAAAGCAGACCTAATAAAAGGAAAGGCAGTAAGAGTAGAAAATTTATGCATTTCTTTTAGGGGAAGTGATTCAAGAAGCAGCAGAAACAGCATTTAATCTTCACGCCATATGTAGTGTGCTTTTGAAAGGTGCAGATCATCGCTTGATCCTGTAGGTAGTCCTCTTGAATTTATTCTAGCTTTCTGGTGAACCAACCTTTGAGGGAGTTGCTGATGAAGGGAACTATGTGTAAAGCAATTTTTCTTCTCTTTCCAAGAACTATGAGACTTGACTAGCCCCAGCAGTCTGAGAGCTGTCCAGTAAGTTCATAAAGGACAAGAAAATGCCAGGAGTGGACGCTTTAAGTAAGAATGGGAAGAATAAAAGTATGTTGTTCCTCCCTCACACCCCACTGTGCATCTGGCAGGAAAGTATGAAAAGCAGGAAAACTTTTCCTTTAATTCCTTAATTGGAGGGGCATGTGTTGTGAGAGTAGTGTATTTGTTCACAAAATGCTCTGGGCAATTTGTTTATAGGTGTTTTGCATATTTGTGTTTCCCATAGTAACATCTGTTTTTTCACTGTGAACAAAGCTATTGTATGTTCTGTGGTCTAGCTGAAACTTGAAACTCCAGTTTCTTTCAGCTTGCCTGATGTGCTTATGCCCCTTGGCATAGGATCCTAGGGCCTTTCACGTGGAGAATGAAGAATCGTCACCGAATAGCTCGGGAGCTGAGTGCAAGCTCTCCTTTCTTTTTTTTTTTCTGACGGACTTGTATGAATTTTGAGTAGGTCACTGGCATCTTTTATGTCTGATTTCTCCAGCTGTAGATAAAGAGCTGCCTTGTCTTGAAAGTGGTTTTGCAATTTCCTGAGGATAAATGTCTTTTACAAGGGGTTGTAGAGGAAGCAGTTAGGAAGGGTATTGTAGAATGCATTAAGTAGAAGGTTGAGGCTTTCTTCATTTTATTTATTTTTGTGCTTTATTTGGAGGGTTACAGGGTCTTCGTCAGCTTTCATCACTGTGACAGGTGTTCTGGATATCACTAGAGTAGTTGTCCCTGAATAGCAAGTGAAGCAGAGTTGCTTGGGCTTGCATATGGAAAACTTCCTTCTTGTTTGCATTAATTGGAAATGAAGGTTTTCCTATCCAGGTGTTTTGTAGCAGATAGCTTGAGGGTGAGAGAGTGAATGTAAGGACACACAGATGGAAAAAACCACAGAGCATTTTACTGCAGTGAAGTTACTGGGTATAAACCTTGAAACCTGGGAATTAGTGCTGTTAGTAGGGTAAAGGAACTTTGGGTGCAAATGTTCTTTTTCCCAGAGTCAAAACACTTTTAATATCTCTTTTTGCAGCATGGTTTTTATTTTTGTAGGAAATCATTGCAGAGTGAACACAGTGTACTTCATCTCCTGTAAGTAATGCTAAAACATTTGTCTTCCAGTTACCTTTCAGTTGGTTTTCTAAGTGGAAACATCAGGTAACTGATCATGTGTCACTATGCTTTTCACATTAATGACATCCTTCTTCAGGTGCAGATGAATTTGTCTTTATTTCTCAGAAGTAGTACATACTGTAGTTTTGTTGGGGAACATCATAGAATCGTTTAGGTTGGAAAAGACCTTTAAGATCACTGAGTCTAGTCACAAACCTAACAGTGTCAATTCCACCACTAAACCTGGCCCTTAAGTGCCACATCTGCACGCCGTTTAAACATTTTGGGGGACAGCGACTCAAATGGCTGAGTAGACTGTGCAATGCTTGACAACCCTTTCAATGAAGCAGTTTTCCCTAATATCCAATCTAAACCTCTCTGGTGCAGCTTGTGGCCGTTTACTCTCACACTATCACTACTTGAGAGGAGAGACCAACCCCCACCTGACTACAGCCTCCTTTCAGGCAGTTGCAGAGAGCAATAAGGTCCCCTCAGAGCTTAGCTCTCTTGCCCTTCTCTGGGCATATTCCAGCACCTCAGTGGCTTTCTGGTCTTGAGGGGCCCAAAATTGAACACAGTACACAGGGCGAGGCCTCACCAGTGCCCAGGAGAGTGGTCTTGCTGGCCACACTATTGCTGATCCAAGCCAGGATGCCCTTGGCCTTTTTGGCCACCTTGACACATTGCTGGCTCATGTTCAGCTGGATGTCCACCAGTACCCCCAGGTCCTTTTCCCACAGACAGCTTTCCAGCCACTCTGTCCCAAGCTTGGCAGTGCTGCATTCGTAGTTGGAGTTGATGATCACAGAGATCTCTTTCAACCTAAGTGGTTCTATGAAATGCATAGCCAAACAGGAACATACAGTGATGCCTACAGCATTGTAATTGCATTATGGCACAAAGAAGGCTAGTACAAGAACACAGTGTTGTACAAGAACAAAGTGTTGCATTTGTTTAAACAAGCCAGGCACCTTCTGCTAATACAGTAAGGTCTTCTAGAAACTTTTTTTACCATTCAGTACCACCATCTTTGAAAAGCTTTGCATGTGCAGTGGAATTTAAGAAATCTTTGTGATCAGTACACTCATCAGTACTGGCATCAGTAGGAGGATGAAGTCCAAAATGGAATATGCAGATTGTATGTGTGGGATTGTTTTTTTGTTGTTTTAGTAGACTTACAATAAACAAACATCAGCTACAGTATCTTCAGGTAAGTCTCTGGAAAATGTTATTTTGTGGAAGTGTTCTTGCAACGCTGCCAGAGTGTAAATTAGTATTGTAGATACATATACCTATATACCACATTAAATTTGTTTGAAATAACCTTTTTCACTTTCAGAGCTTTCTGTTATCTTGAGAACTTAAAACAGAACTTTGTAATGAAATTTGCTTCATCTCCCTTTGCAGAAAGCTCTGGAATATCTCTCAGTACCAGGCCATGGTGCTGAGGTAGGAGTGGGTGATAAGGCAACAACGGTGCAGAACTCTGGTTTTATTGATCTGGCCTATGGATTAGGTGGATGTCATATGACAGATAATACAACATTCAAAACTAATGTCTTGAGCTGCAGTGTTTAAATACAAGTATGTCCTTGGAAGATCTTAGTGGTGTCTATTTATTCTCTGGTTGGAGTGTCCTTGCATGGTACATGGAAACCTTTATTCACTTAATAGTTGTGCAAGTCTCATTTGCCGTCCAGCGTTATTGCTAATTTTGAAGGCTTCTCCCTCTGTGTCTCTGAAATTGTGTACATTTCATTCTTGCAGAGGAGGGGGTTTTGGACAGAACAGTTTGATGGCTGCTTCCTAATAAATTTTGCTAGGTGCCTTGCTTAAATGTTTTATTAACCAGCCAGTGCTGTGTGTCATTAAAACAATTAACTCTCTTTGACTCCAGGCTTGTTCAGGTGGTGAGCAGACTTAGAGCATTACTTCTGGAGGTATATAAATAATTCTTTCCTGGCAGAGCAGTGCAGATGTGCCCAAGGAAATAGGAATGCTTCTGTGTCTGAGCATGCTGAGATACAAGTCTGTTTCATCAAAACTATTACATGCAGTATAAGACCTGATTTAGTGCATGAGGGTCTGGATTAAATGCAGAAATACTAATGACTTGAGAGACCTCAAGTTTCTCCTCTCTCGGTTGCTGAGCTTCCCTCACTAAACACAGAGGTGTGAGGTGGTCTTTACAGCAACTGGGGCTGGATTTTGGACATAGGTTTATCTGTAGTTCACAGACATCAGTTTACCAAATGGCTTGCCTCAGGAGATCATAGGTTGCCTCAAGCTGTGTAGCTGATACAATTCAAACTGTATAACTGATTAACACAGAGAAAAACCGTTGGAAAAATCCAGTCAGCACCAGTGGGAACCATCAAAATCAAAATAGCAGATATTATGTATGTTGTGAGACAGAAAGACTGACAAAGCATCAGTCAGCTGGGACAAACCAAACATTGGCAACTAATGCAGTAGGGTGTGCCTGCATACTCCAAACGAGAAATTGCTGCAGTGAGAGGAGGGAGATGGGAAGACTTTTGTGGTGAATACTAGTGATGTGGAGAGGTGAGGCTAATGAGGGCCAAGGTTTTATTTGAATTGTCCATAATTGGCTCTTTATTTAACCTCTAGGTCTTACTTCAGGGCAGAGAGGCAGGAAACAAAAGTTGTTGTGCAGAGGTGATGCTTAACTGAAACTAAATTGTGAGGTTGCTGTAGAGTAGATTTTAAAGAAAAAAATGTAACATTAGTTTGAAAACATCTTCTGATGTGCTTTGGAGTAATCTGACTCTCTTAGCAGACTGCTTAAATCAGACTGTAAGTAATTTGATGTAATCAGTCAGTGATGAAAATAATTATTAAAATACTTATTCCTGGTGCACAATTTCTTTTGACCTCTTCAAGAAGTCACTCCCCTCTGAAACTGTAAAAGAAGTAGCATATCTGTTTCTAATATTTATATGTGATTGCTGATTATACTTTTTATTGTAGGAAAAGCAACTAGGCACTCTAGACTTGGTATACCAAGTAGCCTAATTATTTCTTCAAGTAAGACTGGAGACCTGCTTTTCCTGTTGTGACTTACTTAAGTGTAAAGGTTTAAAAGGCTAGTTGTAATCTTAACCAGAATGAGTAATTGCTTAATGTTCCTGGTTTCTGTGTTGGAAGTCACTCTTCAAAGGCATGTCTTTGAGTATCTTTCAGTCTTGCTTTGTTTCTCCAGGGGCACACTTTCTAACAATAGTGGCCTGAAAGTGTCACATCTCCCAGTTCCTAGGACTAAGGGATCCAGGAGCCCTAAGCAGTTACTTGACTGGACGTTTTTCCCGGTTGTGATTGTACCTTTCCATGATTTTGCAGTGTCATTCTAGTTTTGCCATAGTGGTTAGTATTGTGGGAATTGCTTGGCACTTTCACTTTTCTGTCATTGCAGAAGGCATTCCAAAGTGTTAAACTGTCAGGCAGGAGGGAGTTGTGATGCTTAATTAAATACAAAGTCTTTTCCTTTCCTGCCCTCACAGGTGTTGCTGCATGCCTTGCTTCCAGGCCAGCCTAAATTGCCATCTGGTAAAATATTGCTTTAGGCATATGTACAGGCTGTTTTCCTTTAGGCATGAATTGTGGACAACTTCAGGCTTGTAGGTAGTGGGCAGTTCCAGATACATTAAGCTGCAAAATGGAAAAGATGATGAGTTTTTCCACTAACTTTGCTTTTTCTTTTCCCTCCCACCCAGATAACTATTATCTTTAAATCATACCAAGACTGTACAGATCAGAAGGTATATCAAGCAGTAACTGATGACTTGCCTGCAGCTTTTGTTGATGGTACAACAAGTGGAGGTGATGGGAACACCAGGAGCTTGCTCATCGTGGAGAAAGTCAGTGGCAAGTACATCGAAATGCACGCCAGGTACATTGGGACCACAGTGTACATACGGCAGCTCGGGCACTACTTAACGCTGGCCATACGCATGCCTCAGGAGCTGGTCATGGCCTATGAGGAGAACCAGGATCTGCAGCTGTGTGTGAATGGTTGCCCTTCAAGTGAACGTATTGATGATAGTGGCCACTTGCCACTGCCTGTGATGGGAGCATTGCATCCTTGGGGTGGTACTCCTCATCCCCGATCAGTGTACACGCTGGAAACCGCCACCACCAAATGCCATGAGAAGATGCTAGTGAAGGACATCTATTTCTACTCGTGTATTTTTGACCTACTCACCACTGGTGATGCTAACTTCACAGCTGCTGCTCACAGTGCCTTACAGGATGTGGAGGCACTGCACCCCAGGAAAGAACACTGGCATATCTTTCCCAGGAGCGGAGGTGGTGGTATGGGCAGGGATAGCAAATTATTTGTCAGTCTTGGACTTGTGTACTTGATCCTTGTTGCATTTTTCTAGGGTTTCTTTTGTCTATAACAAAGTTTTGAAATATATATTGTCATAATATATTGAGTAAAGATGAGTATATATGTATATACCATGTATATGAAGGGATGTTTTGTCTTGGGACACCCGCTAGATTGTACATACTGTGTTAACTGTTTTCACATATGTTTGATGCAGTATTCTTTGAATCTATTTGTTTTACAGTTGTTGACATGTTTTATAATGTTCCTGCATTGGGACCTGATAGAAAGCACTTTATTTTTTATATATTAAATATTTAAGTGTGTATCTGAGTAACACATACAATACTCAGTGCTCCCTCTAAGTATTACTTGGTTTAACACATTTTTTTTAAACTGAATTAACTTGTGGGTTTTTCCAAGAGAGCTTTAGTTAATGCCAAACGTGGATATTTTGCAGCTAGTGTATGGTCTCTGGAGAGAGCTTAAGCTTAGAGGGGAAGCTTTTTTTTTTCCACAGGCCCTCCAATTCTCTGTTTTTTAGGATGCTACAGATTTATATTTTTTTCATGTTTGGAAATCCCACAGACCCACTGACGTCTTTGCAAAATGTTTTAGATGTGGTTCAACAGTATACCAGGAGTGTATGTGTGTATTAAGAGTGGCTGTGCAGTGTGTAAATACTTTAAATTATTATAACAGAAGAACAGTTGCGTGCTCTGCTGAGAAGCATCAGCAATGTGGTGTAAGTGACCCCTGGTGGGGTGCAGAGAAATTGGGGATGTAGGCCACATACTGGGCAGGCAATCTATAAATAAAGCTTCACTTTGTCTCCTAGCCAAATAGGATGGATAGGATATTGGATGAAAATGTGCTGAATACAGTTGTTACACTTCTTGCAGATGCTTGTTTCCCCTCTGCTAAATAAGCTGTGTAGTTAAATTTATGACCAGCAGCTGCAAATGAGGCCAGTTGATTGAAGAGATAGTATGTGGGAAACCAAGAGCAGGAACCATCTCCTCAGGATCCCAGTTCCCTTACAGTGTTTGCAGAGATACTTAGAAGAGCTTTAACACAGTGATCTGCTGCTGCTGCATCCCTCCCAAAAGGTGTTATAAAAATCATCTTTTCAAGTTATTGAAGAACTCTTAGACCAGAAGAACCCTGGAATAGAAAATTACTTCCTATAAAACTAGAGATGGTGAAATTGGAAGAATAAATTATACGTAAGATTACAGAAATTTGTGTAACAAGGTGATCTGCTAAGTATATGTGGAAGCTGTAATATTTCAGCTTCACAGTGTGAAGGTAAAGTTAAAGTGCCAGAACTTAAAATAAGTTATGTTAGACACATACCAGAAAAGATTGAGCTAATAAACACAACTTTGAATGTTGCTTTGCTAAACTTGTGTTACGGCTAGAATTCGAGGTGTATAAGGAACAGTCTTATGTGGTAGATGCATCACTGAAACAATTTGTGGAAATTGCTATAGAAAGCAAAAGGAGCTTTAAATACGTATATGTTTACTGTGCACAAAAGGCAGCTGTCATGTCTGTAAGAGCTTACTCTCACAGGTGTGGATCTCCCACCATAAGCTCTGCAGAAAGCAGTGTAACATGATCACCAGTACTTTAATGCTGTGACTAGTCAGCTGTTACTGAAGCTATCTGTTGTTGGCCTTTGTCTTAAGCTAGCCAATGCCTTGGATATTAGTGGCTTATTCAAAAGGGTTTTTCAAAGTATCTTCTAGAGTATTTCTAACGAGAGTGCTTCCTAACCATATGCTAACAGAGGTTCTAACAAAAGTCTTTGTAGTTGTGGAGTCTGGCACCTTCCTTACAGAGCGTGCCACAGAACTCAGCACAAACTGTGTGCTTAATCCTTCATTTTGGTTGTACATAAGGCTCCTAAACAAGGGTACTATAAAAGCAAATAGTAGGCTCAACTGCCTGTCAAACCAAAAATTCTTTTTTCTTCCTGGAAAACCTAACTGGAAGAAAAATCTGTGTACAGCATCTGTTAAGCGGAACACAACATGAGAGAACAACATGGCTTTTGTTCTTATGGCCAAGTTATGGCACTTCAGTATTTAATTTCCTTTCAAACTGCTGCTGTACTGCCAGAAAATAGATCACCAACTATTTATGTTCTCTTACCTTAGCGTTGTGGCTACCATGTGTTTGTTCTAGGAGTTTTGAGGCTGTGCAAGTGGCTGTTTAATAATATACACTCGGAAGTGAAGCAAGCGATGTTGCAAGCTTTGGACTGCTTAATGAGTGAACTTTTTTTGAAAAAAAAGCCCAAGGGACTTGTGCCTTTCTTCTCTTTTGATAGACACAGCACAGTTGAAAATCTTGTGTTAATTTTCTTCATGTGAGTACAGCTGCAGTGTTTTACACTGAAATTTCCATGCTTTGGGTTATTTAATTCCCATCTGTGTCTTGACTGATGTAAACTCTATTCTTTTCTGTTTATCTTATATTCCAGCTGTTAAAGACTGCTGTCTACACAATGCCTAAACAGGACTAGTAATGATTCCCTTTTTTTAGAAGGTACTCTGTGTTGTGCTGCTATTTCTCTCCAGCTATGTTCAAAGAAACAAGGATTGTGGGGATCAATGTTGTTCATAGATTTTATCATTCTTATTGATTATCTTGTTATGGAAAGCAATATAGTCAAAGATTAAGTACAAGTATGCAGGTAAATTTGTGATGCTGATGTAAAACAATTGCATTTGATGTGATTCAGAATTCTTTATGTTTGTAAATTAAACTTTGTTGAAATCAAAAGCTGCTGATAGTAAATCTGTGAACAGTGAGATTGATTACAGTCTTTGTGCGAGGGTATGTGTCAGAATTGACAAGTAGATATAAAAGGGACAGTGTCGTATGTGGAGTGCCAATAACTTTTATTTATAGGAATTATTTTCATGACTACACTAGTTTTAAAGCTTAATTTCCACTTTTATCTGCACTACAGTAGAAAAACATTATACACACAAAACATGTATGTATCATTGATTCTAATATGTGCTGAGGGCTGGGTCTACGAACGATTTTATGTCTAGTTGGTGTGTGGAAACATTTAAATCCAGATTCAGACACACAGTAAAGCCTTTACAGCTTGAACTCAGACATTTCTCTAGAATGTCTAATTCTAGTCCAGTAAAGTCCCACAAGGAACCTGTAGTTTGCTGCTGAGTGGAGAAAACAATTGCAGTCTTAAAGTTTGTACCTGCATCCTAGACAGATTCACATGTTGCTCATCTGCCTGATTTACTTGCAGGACACTTCTGGCAGGTATCTGACCAGCTTACTCACATTTGGCAGATGATGATAGAGTTGTTTATAGTGTAGTGGTGATAAGCATTCTGTTGGAGTTTGGGGGAGGCAAGCTGAACTTCCTCTTGTGCCTTAGTCTTTCACATCTTTTGAGAGTGCCAGTGCCTTAACACCTGGGAGCTATTATCAAATGGATGCCATTCTGTGGTGTTACAAAGGGATAGCTTTAAAGGGATATGTTTTATTCCCCTTTGTCCAAACAAGGCCTTAGGTACCTCAAAGGCAACTGGAGGCATAATTTAACACTTGAGAGGTATTTCACCTTAATTCAGTAAACTAAACGTTTAGGCTTCTGTAGTCAGTAGAGTAAATGGCAATATTGTAGGTTAGGTTGGATTATCTTCTGGAGATGCCTACTGTTATTGTTCAGTAGAGCAGGAAACCCAGCTAGCTATTTTAAACAGCTGAAGTCAGGTGAAATTAAGTCTAGCCCTGATGGGTACATTTTACATTCCAGGCTAGATTCATATCCAGGGGCAACTTGTATTTGCTGGAGACAAGACAGCTGACCCTGCACTTTCCGTACAGCACAGCATGTGTCTCCCAGGCCTGACTGATGGATAATCCTTGGCCTCTGGAAGCCTCATACCTGACCTCCTGGGTCTGGCCTGTACTCTGAAACTTTTAATGTTTGATCCTCTTGAAAGCACTCCTGATGAAGGCAACAATCCAGCCCATCACAGAATCATTAAGGTTGGACAACATCTCCAAGATGATTGAGTTTAACCTTTAACCCAGCACTGCCATGTTCACCACTAAACCATGTCCCCAAGTGCTGTACACCTTTCGAACACTTCCAGGGATGGTGACTCCACTGCTTCCCTGGACGACCTGTTTCAGTGCCTGACAGCCCTTTCTGTGCAAAAAGGTTTTCCTAATATCCAATCTAAACATCCTCTGGTGCAATATAAGGCCATTTCCTCTTGTCCTATCACTTGTATCTGGGAGAAGAGACCAACCCACCTGGCTACAGCCTCCTTTCTGGTAGTTACAGAGTGTGAGAAGGTCTCCCCTGAGCCTCCTTTTCTCCAGACTAAATACCCCTGGCTCCCTCAGCTGCTCCTCCTAAGACTTGTGCTCTAGACTTTTGCTGTACTGGTCTCTTCTCCTCCCCTAAAGCAGCTCTGTGCAGGACAGGGGGAGGGCAGAAAAGAGGAAAAAAAGAAGCTGGAATCAGGGGACAAAGAGGAAAGAGACCAGAGTGGGTAAGGTTTCTAATCACGATTTTGGCCTTTAAATCGCAGACTGTTTACATTTTCCAGTGAAGGATGCAAAGTATGTATAAAGTCCACATAGGAGCAAGGGCTGTGTTTTCTAATCAGAGTGTTGTATCTCTTAGGGTGTCCTTTGGTGTGTCACTTGCTGCCATTACCATGCAGGTGTTTTTACAGAAAGCAAGAGAGCTGCCAAAACCCTTAAAGAACCTGCAGCCAAATTATTAGTGTATTTGACTAGAAAGTAGGAGACCAGAGTTTCTTTGAATCCCCACTGCAACTTCTGTAAAGGAGATGTGTGAACAAAGGTTTCTGGCCTTCGCGGGTGACTGCAACAATCACTATCCTACTGGGCTTATCAGCTTTTATCTGGAAATGATAAAAAGCAACCTGCTTCCTCTGCTGGAAACTGGTGGAGGTCAGCACTACCTCTCTGCTGGAGTTGTCAGGTTCTGTGAAAATTTTAGTCCACTATTTCCTACTGAATAGCTAAAAGCTACAAACCCACGATGTAGACACCGACAGCCTGACTTGCTGCAAGATATCTCACTCTCCAAAGGTCTTCCTAGAGAGCAGTACGACCCAAATGTCTGCATGCTGTGCTTCTCAGCACCCCAGTGCAAGAGCAGTAGATCCAGTATATGCTGAAGTATATGCAGAAAATATCCTAAAGTGATGTTAAAAGCTAGCTCACCCCTGAAATCATTGCAGATGGCTGTAACATCCTTATTCCAGATAGCCTGGTGCATCTGGTTAAATCCTTTAACTCAGCCCCACTTCTACATAGGAGCCTCAGAGCCCTGATCCAGCTGGTAGCTTTTCCCAGGAAAAATGCTTAGTTTTTTCATACCAGTCTGCTTGGAAGTGTATGACACCTACCTTCAAAAAGTGCATTAGGCCTGAAACACACCACTCCCACTTTCTGTAGATGGGGTATGTCAGAAGAGTTAACTCTCTAAAGACAGCCCAACAGTGGCAAACTCTTGTGGTGGCTAGGGCAAATTGAAAAGTCATGTAATCACTGTCTGTGATGCCATCTCTAATCCCTTTTTCCTGAGCTTTACGTAGTGCCAGTGGTTTGGCATGACCTGCTTTCATCTTCTTTTTTCTTCAGGTGCTGCCAGTCATCCCCAGCTTGCTGTAAAATAAAAAAGCTGATACTAAGCTATGAGAGAATTGTTACTAGAATAGGCTCTTTGAAAAAAATCATTTAGTAATTTTACAATACTTGAGCAATTACAAATCCTGTAAAAAGACTCTAGTCATTAAAGTGTGGCTTGCACAGTAGTGTTTGGGATTCTTTGGAATGCACTATTTCAGAATTATTATTGTTTTTTTAATGTGCATATACAAAAGTCTCAAGTCTCACCTCTTCTTGCAAATGAGATGGCCTCTCTGTATGCTATCAATAATTAGTCCCATTGGGATATCAGATATAGATAATAATAATAATTGGTGAAAAATCATTTTAGATACACCTATGTCTATGGCAATCACAGTCTCTGCCCTTTCTCCACAACTGCAAAAAAGGGGTGGGAAGTTCTAGAGAAGGGGCATGCCAAAAATAATAAATAGTGAGCAGAATGCTGGGCATTCCCCTCATCGTGCAACAACTGGACCCGCACCATGGTGCAGCACTCCATGGTGCTAACTTTCCTTCTGCAAACTCTCCGTACTTCTGCTTATCTTTACCTCTTTGTGAACTATCCCTATCCTGTCGTTAATAAACATGGCACTTTTAAGTGACACTGGCCTCGTTTGTGTCATTATTGGCCGCGGGAATTGCTGTAACCCCTCCCGCTCCTGACTGGAATGGACAACAGGGAAATCTCTAGTTCTGTGCATTTCAGAGGATTTTGCTTTGACTTGGTTCTACACTTGCTTGGATACAGCAAACAGCTGTCAGCAGCTGGAGTGCATTATATGATCTTCTGGAATATTTCTTCCCATTTAGTTCCACAGGGAAAGATCCATTTAATCCAGTCAGAGATGTGAACCAAAAGCACAGTAAGAGGGAGGGTGAAATAAGGAGCTTCACTTCAAAAGTGAAAATCTTACCAGCTCTTTCGATATTAAGAAAAGATCACTTGCCTGGTAGGGCTAGCAATTATAATCCAAATCCTTAAAATCAACACGCTATGTAATATATCTGTGGGTAAAAACAACAACCAAACCCCACAATGCTGCAGTCTAAAAGCAGTTCATTTATAAGTAAATCAATTAGTCTACTGATGAGAAATAAAACTCCTCCCTGTTTCAGCTTTGCTCAGGATTTTTACTGGCTATTTGAAATGCCAGTAGTTAAATGGCAATGTATTGGCCTCCAGTGGAGTACTTACCTTAAACAGGAGCTGCTAAGCTGCTAACTGCAGTCTAATTGCAGACAGTCAGAGTTATCTGCAAGTCATTAATGAAACTTCCTCAGGTAACAAGTGTTTGGGGTATTTTTTCCACTAATTTCCTTTTAGCTACTTACAGAGGGGGAATGCAATGCTTCCATTCTTCATTTATTTTAACCTTACACATGATTTTGAATACAGGGATTAGAATAGTGTGTATCAGATTTGGCTGAAGCATTGCATCCCTGAATCTCGGGGAAGATCTTTCCCCTGCCTCTGACTGCCAAAACTTTGTTAAAGGCTCATAGCACTCACCATTAGCTGCATTTTTCTCTTCTCACAAATTTCTTACACTGAGTGCCTTATGCTATGAAGGAAGCAGCAGAGCTGAAACTACCATTTAATCTCTAGGTATTTAGCAGTGCCTTCCCACTCTGCCACTCCAAATGTAATTCACACAAGCAAATAACACAGCCCACAAGAAAAAAAATTCACATTTGATTGTGAAGTTAACAGTGCTTTGTGTTCTCGCTCTCCTACTCTTACATATTTCCTAGCTAGACTGAAAAGATCCACAACATAACCTTCTACTCATGGATAATACTTACCCCGTTTCTTGAATTACATCAAGAAAAGCCTTGCCAAAGGGTGTAATCCCTGCAATTTAAGAAACTCCAGTTTTTGCAGGCGAGCCTTGATTTTCAACATCCACAAATCCGTGAGACCTGACAAGATGCTTCCCAAGACCTGGAGAGATCTGACAGGTGTACTTGCTGAGATGCTATCTGCTGTATTTGAAAAGCCATAGCCATCAGGTGAAGCCTGTAGTATATGCTCCATGCATGCAGAGAGGTGCCCAGTCACGATGATGTTCTGGAAATCTTGTGAGAATTTTCACCACCATGAGGTCCTCTTTGCAAATCCTTATCTGTGTGTGGGAGGCCCCCTTCCACCCCATTTTGCTGGCTGCAAGGTCTCTCCTGTCTATACCACCCTGAGCCCTTTGCTTGTCAATCCAGGTCACAACTTCCTCTCTTGATGGTGGAACGTCATCTCCCTCCTATGTTGTTCCTAGTTCAAGGCTCTTCTCACCAGGTTGGCCAGACTTGACAGACATAACAAGCTGTTGTGTCACCCTCAGGCATGTGGGACCAATTACCTGCCCTTGATCTTCAAAATGGCCCTGTGGTCATAAAAGCTGAAACCCTCTAATTGAGACCAGCTACAAAAGTGGTTGTTGACCTGCGGGATCTATCCATTCCTCCTCAAGCTCCTCCTTTCAATGGCAAGTGATACCACTGGGTCCTGCTGCCCTTGGTCCTTGCCTGCAGAGCCACATAGTCATTCTTGCTATGCTCTAGGTCTGCCCTGGCCCCATGGCAGGAGCTCATGTGGAAGAGCAGGTGGAGGGAATTGGCCAACAGTGCTTTTAAGTGTCTTCTCTTAGGTTCTGTGATGCTTTGTTCCTCTGTTCTTGTCCCTCTTTCTGATTGCTGTAAACTTTACCTGAAATACTAATTTCAGATAATAAAGTACATCACAAATAGCCATTATGATCTCCTTATATTTGTGCTGTTAATGGTAATTTTAGAATCTATTTGTTCTATCAGTGGGAAAACAAAACAGGGCTCATTTCACAGTCTAGAAAGATCTGAAACTAATTGTACAAACCATCTAGTTATCAAACTTTTAGTTTTGGGATTCATTGCAAGAAGGTTGCTCTACTCTAGAGCTCAAAATACAGCTATTACACAAATTTTACATCTGAATTAGGTTTGAGAGAAATACACAGACCATAGGAAGCATGAAGATTTGACCTGTCAAATGTTACTATTCACAAAGCTGAAAATTAACACAAATAATCTTATGGTGAATCATTACATATTTAACATCAATAAACAGTTGAACATTAACAATGCCTTAGGAAAAGAAATAATCCATATTAAAAGCTTTCATGGTACTGTATTCTTTGGAATGCTGGAATATGGAGGACCTACAGGGAGGTCTGTTCTGTTATGTCACTGATGTATAGTCCAGATCTCTCTCTTCAGTCACTAGCTGTCCCAGTACAACACATTTGAAGGGAAGAGTACAGTTTTAGAACAACGAACTAGAGAATGCAGTGCTCATAGGCATTTTAATTTTTATGGAGTATCTCTTCCCTGTGCATATTTCCCTCTGGCATGATGGTTAATGAATAACTGGGTCCTAACTCTTCAGATGTATCTATTTGGAATTTGACATGACTTACTGAACCCTTAAGATCTTGGTAAGTAATTCTCCAGCACTGTTTACTTTCATGCCAAGAAAAACAGCCTTCTAGATTTGATAGTTTTGGTAGCGTTTTGTTGAGATCTTTCAAAACTGATCTCCTCATTCTGTTCTGGACAGAGAATTCATCTGTAGATTTCATTACAGAAAGAATATCGCCAACCCTCCCAAGACAAATTTAGTTAAGAATTTAAAACAGAAAGATACATCTTGTATTAACAACTCCTATGCAAAGAGTACCAAAAAGAGATGGAGCAGTTATTTCCAGATGAAAGAACTGAAAGGACTGTTTTCTTATGGATACTCAGTGCCATGGTAGTTGTATGTATTGCTCAGTCATCGACTATATTTCACAATTCCAAGACTGATATTACAAAAGTCAAAACTTAGAAATTCTCTTTGCTTCTCTGTGATTAAAAGGAATATTAATGTAACATTTGTCCGTCACTTATCAATGCTAGGACTACTGCAAACCAAACCCAGTAGCTAATTTTGAGTAGTGAGTGAGAAGATTATTTTCCAAATACTCCAGTTACTTCAGCAAATACTAACTCTATTGCAGAAGTCTGAGAGTACTGCAGTAATAAAGCTCTCTGATTACACTTTCTCATACGTGGTCAGTGGTATGTGATTTTGTGACATGATTTCTGGATGTTTATTTTTGAAGAAGACAAATGCAAAACTGTGCTTGCTGAGAAACCTGTGCCAAATAGAATGCTTACTTTTACCAAATAAATAATAACAATGTCCAAGTGTGTTCTTTGGTCTTCAGCCTTAGTGCATGAACTCAGTCAAGGTCTAAAGTTTATATAAAGTTGAGAGTATATATACTCTCAAAAATCTTACATCAGTGATTTTCTAAGTCTTCTATAATTATGTATTTTTCAGCTCTCTTTCAATAAAGCTTGTGAAACGTACTTTGACAATAGCTGCTCTTAGGACAACTTTTTGATTGCAGTATTTAATCCACCATTAAACTACCCTGATGATCTGAAGAACTGTCAAAAAAATGGGCTATTGCACCATTAAGCAGCATTTATATTAAACCTCCGTGCTCTACAGAATGCTGCTTTTACCTGTTCTAGCACTTTTGCCAGCTCCTTGTTAACCGCTGATGACTTGCAGCGTATCTTACCTTTGCTTTCTCACCTTCATCACTCTACATGATTTTTAGCCTAGCAGGTAATCCAGTGAGCCCCCATCTTAGCTGTATGAACTCAGCTCTATGAACAGAAGGGAACTCTTGATTAAGCATTTCCCAAGAATACACTACGCTTCGCAAAATCTTATATATATTACATGAATTACTTTTCCACTGGGTTGTCTTCTATCCTCTGAAAATACCCTTGGTTGTTTATTTTGGGGATGAGCACAATCTGCCTGGGTTTCCAAAATCCTCAGCAAAATGAGAATTCAGTCTTCAGTTTCACAGGGATGCACAAGCTTTGCTAACAGCCCAGGGTCAGGGTGGGTGTTGGCCACAAACAGCTCACTAAAAGAGGCTGTACCAGGCTGTAGAGAGGCTGAATACAAGAGTGCACTGAAGAAAAACTGACCTAAGTGCAGGTAAGGGCACTGGAAGAAAGCTGCAAAAGGGTTGGGAGAATGGAATCAGGAGCCAAGTGGGAGAGAAAGGTCTTAGAGAAAGGCTTTTCTTCCTTGCCTCTGAGGTAGGCTGACAAAAACACCGAGTAGGACTGAGGGTGTGCTGGTTTGGACTGGAGTTAACTTTCTTCACAGTAACTAGTATGAAGCAATGTTTAGGATTTGTGCTGAACATAAGGTTGATA
>NW_008669183.1:0-916 GCF_000695815.1 Acanthisitta chloris
CTTCCCTCCAGCTGGCACTGCCCCACAGAGCTAACCACACAGTTAATCAAAGGGTTAAACTAGAATTAGGAAACTGTACCCTTACACAAGCACTAAACCAAAGTGTATAGAACATGGTTACTGGGCTAGGAAAGGGGAACTGTGTGTTTCAGACAAGATGTGTAGGACAGGCTCACTGGGCAGGACCCAGGAGATGGATGGAGCAAAAAGAGGAGAACAAAGATGTTATCAATGTGTACACCTGGGCTAGGCAAATGCCCAGAAATAAAAGGACTAAAGGTATGGGGAGAGCAGCCAAAGTTCACAAACTAATCTGCTAGATGATCACAAAAACAAGAGCCCTGGGACTCCCTGGCACCACAGGCTCAATTTAATGAGCATGTGTGATATTATAACGAGGGCATGGGCTAGGATAATGATTCTGGGAAATGATTAATCAATATGCATGGAAATTACTGATTATGTACGATTTATGTGTATAAAAGACTGGAATTTTTCCAGCTAAGTGTGCACACTTGGTGGAGCATCTCCTAAGCATCCAGCACTGCAATAAATAACAGCTGCGATGAACACTGAACTGGTGGTTGAGTTTTCCTCCTGATTTCCGTGACATTATCACGCTGTGGGTCGATTCCTTTGAGTCACAGCGCTGTCCTCTGGCTCCTCCTGGCCCGGGCGGGTTACACTTCCCAATTCCTCGGCTCTGCCCTCCCACTCCCCTGGCCGGGGCGGGACCCACACCCCAAACTCCCCGCACTGCCCTCCCGGGCCGGGCAGATCCCGCTGACAGCCAGAAGTAAATTGATAACAGGAACTGAATAGTGAAAGCTGAAACTATAAAGAATAACTTTACTAACAGCATTATTTTAGCTTAGATAGCAAACCAGCAAGGATTGCATAGTATAGATAAGAAGCT
>NW_008669184.1:0-538 GCF_000695815.1 Acanthisitta chloris
CATCCCAGTCCTGAGCCCATCCCCATCCCAGCCCTGAGCCCATCCCCAATCCAGCCCTGAGCCCACCTCCATTGCCATCCTACTCCCAATCCTGTTCCCAATCCCTTTCTCAATTCCCATTGCTGCTCCCATCCCATTCCAATCCCAAACCCAATCCAGGTCTCATTTCCAATCACAATCCCATTTCCATTTTCAATCCCACTCCCAATCCTCATCCCCATCCACTTCCCATTCCCGAGCCCATTCCTTATCCCATTCAATTCCCCATCCCATTCCCAGTTCCACTCACTATCCCATTCAGCTCCCAATTCCCATTCCCAATCTCAGTCCCGTTTCTGCTCCCGTTCCCAGTCCCATTTCAAATCCCAAGCCATACCTCATTCCAGAAACCCTGGCACATGGGGACGGAGATCCCCATTCCTAATCATTCCCAATCCCATTCTCACTATTCCCAGTCCCATCCCAGCACTCCCAGTCCTACCCCCACAGAAGGCCAGTCCTGCCAGGCCAAAGCTCAGGCACATGGGGATGGAGATCC
>NW_008669184.1:558-1269 GCF_000695815.1 Acanthisitta chloris
CACTATTCCCAGTCCCATCCCAGCACTCCCAGTCTGATCCCCACAGAAGGCAAGGCCAGTCAGGCTGAAGCTCAGGCACATGGGGATGGAGATCCCCATTCCGAATCGCTCCCAGTCCCATTCCCAGCACTCCCAATCCCATCCCAGTCCATTCCAGCACTCCCAGTCCTACCCCCACAGAAGGCCAGTCCTGCCAGGCTGAAGCTCAGGCACATGGAGATGGAGATCCCCCTACCCAATCATTCCCAATCCCATTCCCAGTGTTCCCAGTCCCCTCTCCAATCCCATCCCATTCCATCCCAGCACTCCCAGTCCTACTCCCACAGAAGGCCAGTCCTGCCAGGCCAAAGCTCAGGCACATGGGGATGGAGATCCCCATTCCCAGTCCCATTCCCAGCATTCCCAATCCCATTCCCAGCACTCCCAGTCCCATCCCAGCACTCCCAGTCCTACCCCCACAGAAGGCCAGTCCTGCCAGGCCAAAGCTCAGGCACATGGGGATGGAGATCCGTAGGTGATCCCACTCGGCCGTGTTGTCTCCCGTCCACACGGCGCCTGGGGGGGATCTGGGGGCTCAGGGGGGCCCTGGGGGTCCCCCCAATCCCGAGGGAGAGGATCCCGAGGATCCCAGGGCTCACCGTAGCGCTGGGAGCCGGCGAAGAACGCGCGGCTCAGCACGAAGGGTCGGAGTCGCCCCCCGGAGCGGCGGAT
>NW_008669185.1:0-6152 GCF_000695815.1 Acanthisitta chloris
ACCCAAAGCTGATTGTTCTGCACGTGGAGCTCTTTGACAGCTAAATATTCTCCGAGCATACCTTCGTTGGATACTCCATACACTCAAGACTTATATCCTGGAGTTCACTCAGTGGTTTTTTGTTCACAGCAGGAAACTGTCTCAGAGAACCGAATCTCTTACAGGGCTGATGAGGAGAACATCTAAAAATGGGTTCTTGGAAGAGTTTCACTTTACAGTACTCAAAATATACAGTTAGAACCTGTTTATCTGCCATTATTTGAAGCATAAGTGAAAATCAGTTATGGCATTTGCACAAGTGAGCTATAATAGAGATTGAGAACTCAGAGCTCAAGGCACTGAATATAAAAAATGTCATTTTTCTCTAAACTATGAAAAAACAAATATTTCTCTATGTAAAGAAAATTGCTTTGCTCATAACCCAGGAATCAGTGCTTCCTATAGTGATTCCTATTCTCCCCTAACCAAAATACAAGGACATACTTCTATATTTATGTCAGCCAAAAAAATGAAATAAAGAGACCAAATATTAGGTTTGGATATTTTAGTTATTTTTCATTGTCTTATGTTCTGGTTTTGGTCCTTTCCATGAAAATACTGATTAGTTTTTATTTTTTTGTTTAAAATTTTATTCAATAATAGATACAAAATGAAGAACAAAAATTTGTAATGTTTTATTATTTCCTTAAAAAATTATATTTAAAGGAACAGTATAATAATTAAAATGAATTATATTTTAAAGGAACAAAACCAAATAAAAATATAGAAAATAGAGACTTCTTAATTTCAAGCCTTTGGTCCAAAATCATCAGACATAAGATAGTAAAACCTTACCTTGAAAGTTCCTCTAGCTTAGATTTAGCAAATTCGAGGCTTTTCCGCTCAACATGTTCATGTGGAGTATGAGCCAAAAGTTCATGAAGTGTTATAATATACCTAGGAATCTTGAAAAAATATAAGGTAGAAAAACAGTAAATCCACACCTTAAATGAGGTATAAAATCAGTAAATCCATTCTTTCCCTCAGTTTTAAAAGGACATGTGCATCTAAATTCCTTGTGGCATCGAAAATTCCACTTGCTCTCTCTGCATTGAGGTAAAACTTGCATTGCACAAAGGGACAATGAAGAACATCCAGTGTTTGACTAGGGTAGCATGAAGACCCTTCAGAGATTTTAACCAAAATCAAGCGATTCTGCAGCATAACTGATCTGACAGAACGAAAGTTCTATATGAGAAGGAGTCATGACATTATGCTGAGGTAAAAAATCATCAGTGACGAGATCCTCCAGGACCCTTTGTCTCCCTCCTAAGAACCCATGACCTTGTTTAAGACAAACCAAGAAGATCTCCAAAACTGTAAAATATATCAGCTCAATGAGCAAAAAAGTATTGTTGGAGTTGCCAATGGCTCCTGAGGCTAACGTGAAGAACTAAGCACAAACAGAAGTGTCACTTATGCCTCTTTTTACATATTCTACTCTTCTCTACTTGCTTGATCTATATTTGGTTGGCTAATAACTGAACAAATTGAGAGGGATTGCTGTTCTCCTGGTGAGTAAAATGTTACGTTAAATGACAAAGACAGAAAATGATCAGATCACTGTTTTACAGACATCTTAAAACAGCTGCAAATAATTAATCCAGGCGGATCCTGACAAAATTGGAGGAGGCAGAAGTCAAGGGATGGTTTCTCAGCAATCTTTTGGTGCTAGACCTCATCCCACACACTTCAAGTACATAAGATTCTGAATAAAGATGAACCAGAGTAAGTTGTAGAAAAGATCTCTACATGCAGAGTTTTGGCATAATAACAAAATAAACTAAAACTCAACTAATTTGCAGGAGGTTATTTTCAGTTCAGCAAGAAGAGCCTTCAAACTGATGACAACAACAGTAACAGAAAAGTGACTCAATTAAACAGTAAAACTAAATACAGGAAAAAAAGACTACCTGAAACATGGGGTAGGTAAGGAAAGTCTCCAGCATTCGCCCCTCGCATGCTGGGTTGGCTTCATATTGCTTCAAGAGCTTGTCAAAGTCTCTGTTTTGCTTACAGTTTGCCAGTACTTGTAGGCTATATTGATGATTCCGAACAAATTCTTGGTATATGTTGAGCATTGGCAACAGAATGTCAAATAAGTCAGCTAAAAAAACCCAGAGAAATACCTTTTATTTTCCCCTCAGCTTTATATTTCCCCAGCTTTTATTCCACATAACATATTTCTCTTGAAATACGTATTTAAAGAAAGGATTATTTCTATGGAAGTGAATTACTACATGAGTTCTGTTTCCAATATGTGATAGACTCTTAGGATCATGGAATGTTGAGGGGTTGGAATGGACCTCAGAGATCATCCAGTCCCAAACCCCTGCCCTGAGCAGGGACACCTCCCACCAGAGCAGGTTGCTCAAAGGCTTCTTCATCCAACCTGGCTTTGAAGCCAGGGTTGGGGCAGCCACAGCCTCCCTGGGCAACCTGACCTGTGCGATCACCACCCTCACAGCAAAAACTTCTGCCTTGGATCTAACCTAAATTTCCCCTTTCAATTTGTACCCATTGCCCCTTGTCTTGTCACTGCAGCTCCTAATACAGAGACCCTCTGCACCTTCCCTTGAGCCCCTTCAACTCATGGCACGTGCTCTGAGGTCTCCACACATTCTATGCATTGGAGCAACCAGAGAGTTCAAAGCCCTTAGGGAGAAGCAAGGAAGAAGAGGAAGCAAGTCCAGAGGAGGCCACTAAGTTAATAAGAGGACAGGCTGAGAAAATTTGGGCTGTTCACCCTGGAGAAGAGAAGGTTGTATGGAGACCTCAGAGCACCTGCCAGGATCTGAAGGGACTCCAGGGAAGCTGGAGAGGGACTTCTTGTTAGGAGCTGCAGGGACAGGACAAAGGGCAATGGGTACAAATATTGACATTTTAGAAACACTAAATGTGGCTTGTTCACCTGTGAAATCATGATGGTTCTGATTAGCTAATAGTCACAACACAGTCTCCAGAAATTCAAGAGTTCAAGTCTAATCAATGCTTAGGGCAGAGGAAATCTCATGTACAGATCATTACTGCCCATATGGGACTCCAACTACACCAGACCTTGAGAGGTTAATTCTGGAAGTGCATTCCCTTCTAAAAGGACTTTAACCCCCCCCAAATCTCTCACCGAATTCTCAAAAGTAACTATTAAAATTATACCCCCAAGAAAATAAACTAACTTACCTAGAATTAAGGTAGGCCAGTTAGCTATTCTTGCTTTTAAGCCTTGGTGAAATATCTCATGAAGAAACATGATTGTTTCACTGAAAAATAAGTATTTAAACAACCAAACAAAACAAAACAAAACAAGACAATTCTGGTTTTATTTTCTGATTAATAATTCACAAAGAAACATCTCTTCCTGGTTAAGTTGTGTATTTTGCACTTGGCTACGAAAAAACAGAAGATAGTTATGGAATTAAGTCCTTTTATTGCATTGCTTAAAAATCCTAGTTTAGCACTTCTCAAAAAAACATAGTTTTTGGTGTAGAAAGCACATTCTAACAGCAAAAAGGAAACCTGTCTCATGACTAAAGGAACATGTTTTATTTCTTAGAAGTTTTCAGGCAGACTTGGATGCAATCCCAACCCTTATAGAATCTCAGATGCCTCCTGGCTTATTTGTTCATGCTCATTACAACAGTACTTGGATGCTTAATGAAAGAACAATTCTTTCTTTGTAGGATGTGAAAAGACATGAGAGAGGGAAGGAGAATCCTTAGGCAGGACAACAGAAAATAGAAGGTTTGACATACTCGTCCTCAGGGTCTTATTGGGATCATATGAGGTCACTAAGTCCAATTTTGCTCTCTTAAGAGAAAAAGAAAACAGGAAAGGTGACAGAAGATTATGAGAAATGCCCCAAGAGGCAAGATTTGTCTTTTTTCTTCCCCTCTACCAGAAGAATGCATAAAATGCAAGAAGGTAAAGAGGTCTTGCTGGTCTCAAACAGCATCACCAACAGTACTTTGCCTTTCACCCCTGGAAACATGGTCTGCCTCAACAACATCACATGTGTCAGAGCCAGAAAACAAGGGTCAGACCTCACTTCTGTGGGCTGAGACAGAGAAACAGCAACAAAAAAACCCAAAACCCAAAGGAAAACCCTCATACCTGTTGAGGAAAATGCTACTAACATCGTCGTGGCTGATGGGAGGCTTCTTCGAGCTTGCAGCCATCCTCAAGGGCCGCAGAAAACAGTTCACAAGGACATAAAGCTGATGCACATACTCAGATTCAGCCTCCACCATGTTAAAGACGATCTGATTCCTCTTCCTCATGCTTTCTGCGTGGGGAGAACAAATATAATCCTGGACAATGGTTTTCCATTTTCTTCTACACAACCAGCCCCGCATAAAGCTCTGAACCTAAAAGTGGATCAAGCAGAAAAGGAAAATGAGGGGAAAACCCCCACATTACATGACTTATCATAAGATAAATAACCCTCAGAATGAAATACCTTTGCCTAAACCTAAAAATCTGTTCCCTTATTGATCTGCAATTGTTCTGGAACTACATATTTTTTAGACTTGTGTTTGTTCATGGTCATGTTTGTTGCCAGGAAACAGTCTGAAAAGATATCGCAGGGATATCAGGGAGCTTTTCACTGCAAGAGTTGTACCTTTCCCATCAGCACAACAGGATTTTCAGCTCCTTTTACCTCCCCTCACACATTTAGTTCTACCCCCAGAAGTATTATGCTATGTTTCCAGGTAACACATTTCAATTCAGACTCAATATCATTACTGACATTACCCTGAAGTAATTGTTAAAATCAGTTTGCTTTCTGTTTTGACTAGATAACTCTTAGTATGTGTATTTAAAGCTAACTAACAATATATTGCTCAGTATTATTCACCTAGGGAGCAAAGTTATTACCCAAAAAGACAGATGTTTGGCATTCTTGAAAAGCAGCTCAGTGTCATGGAAAAATCCAGCTAAGCACAATATTTACTGAAGATGCAAGTGGATTAAAGATTATAGAAAAGGTCTACATCTGGTCACAGCAAATTTCAGTTCATGTTGAAAGAGACTGGTGAAGTCTCACCAGTAGTGATTTATTCTGAATAAAAAAAACTCCAAAGAAAAAAATTGCCCCAACTGTCAGAACAATCAAGATGAACAAGGCAGTGAATTACACACGGATTCAAAGCTCTCCTACTACAAGAGGCTTTTCCAGCTTCTAGTACAATATTTAATCTCCATGAAAAGGGATATTCAATGCCATTACCAGTACTGCCCCGAGCTCAGACTGCATGACCCAAAAAAACCTGGGAACTAGATCCACATTCCATGAAGAACATTATGCAACTCAAGAGGCTGAACATGGTGATAATAAGGGTGACACATTACAGGACCACAGTTTCATGCATAAATTCCCTGTCCTTAAAAAACTACGCCTTTCATGCTTGCGCATTAGGATTTGTGGCAGGCAACAATAGGCACAGCAATGGAGGATGATCATACCGTGCCTGAAGCAATACTCCCCAAAGCTGTACGTGTAAGTGTCATGAAGATTGGGACAATTCCATCCTTTCTATTAAAAACACTGGCCATAGTGTCCTGGAACAGTCACCATCATACAGCTTGGCTAACAACTACACCAAGACATAGATCATGGCTTAACTTCAACACTGAATATATAACTTACAAACTAAAATGAAAACTAACCAATATATCATGGGATACATGTGGCCATGAAAACACATGAAGCTGATGAAATTTAAGACGTTTAAGCAGGGACAGGGCAAAAGGAGTCTCGAATTTGACTGTACTTAGAGAAAATAAATGACAAGACTAGACAGATTGAAAGACACAAGTACAACCCCCAATCCATTCTTTCCCCTCAAGCACAGAAAACTGGATGTTTACCTTCTTAATTTTCTTAATATCTGGATCCTCATCTTCCTGGTTGCCTTGATAAGGTCTCATTTTTTCTTTTGTTTTATTCAAAGCTACAATCTGACAAAAACAAACATTCATTAAATGCTTCATTGAGTTCATAGAATCACAAAATCATAGATTGTTATGGGGCTGGAATGGACCTCAGAGATGATCTAGTCCCAACCCCAGCCCTGGGCAGGGGCAAGTCCCACCGGAGCAGGTTGCTCAAGGCT
>NW_008669185.1:6380-11596 GCF_000695815.1 Acanthisitta chloris
CTCCACACAACCTTCTCTTCTCCAGGCTGAACAGCCCCAACTCCCTCAGCCTGTCCTTGCAGGGAAGGTGCTCCAGTGCTCTGAGCAGTTTCGTGGCCTCCTCTGGCCTTGGTCCAACAGTTCCATGTCCTTCTGCTGTTGGGGACACCAGCGCTGTGTGCAGCGCTCCAGGTGGGGCCTCACCAGAGCAGAGCAGAGGGAGAGAATTCCCTCCCTTACCTGCTGCCCACACTCCTTGGGCTGCAGCCCAGGACGTGGTTAGCTCTCTGGGCTTGAGCACTAACTGCAGCTCATGAGGCACTTGTCATAAGAGTTAAAGTTTTTACAGAATTACAGAATCATAGAATCAGCTGGGTTGGAAAAGACCTCAAAGATCATCGAGTCCAACCCTACTGTGGTTACTGAACTAGCAGAAAAATATTTTTCCCTTCTTCCAGTCTGTTAGAACTGCACAGAATGACAAACACATGCTGTTACAGGGTCACAAGCAAAGCTCTCTTCAAACCATCATGGACCTGGATCCGGATGGAAGAAGGACCAAAGGAGAGCAGGTTCTCACCTCAAAATCAAGTGTGCGTTTTGAGCTTTATCAGCTCAGGATTACAACAAAGTTTTTACTGTTCAGTGAATCAGAACACTTCGGAATAGTTCTTATTAGTGCCACAACCAAAGACATGTGCTGAGGATCAAACTACTCACACCTGAAGACAGGTAGGAAATAATGCAATCAATAGCACCTACTCTGCAGAGCGAAGTGTTGTCTGTACTGTATCCAGTTCTGCCTTAACTTCAAGAAGGACATGGAAGTGCTGGAAGTGTCCAGAGAAGGGAATGGAGCTGGGGAAGGGGCTGGAATACAAATCCTGTCAGGAGAGGCTGAGGGAGCTGTGGGGGCTCCGCCTGGAGAAGAAGAGGCTCAGGGGGCACCTTATCACCCTCTACAACTCCCTGACAGGAGCTGCAGCCAGGTGGGGCCAGGCTATGCTCCAAGACAACAAGGGGCAGGATGAGCAGACATAGCCTCATTCTGTGCCAGGAGAAGTTTGGGTTGGACATCAGGAAGAATTTCTTCCCAGAACGAGTGATCAGACACGGAATGTGCTGCCCAGGGAGGTGGTGCCAGGCTATGCTCCAAGACAACAAGGGGCAGGATGAGCAGACATAGCCTCATTCTGTGCCAGGAGAAGTTTGGGTTGGACATCAGGAAGAATTTCGTGGACACGGTACTTAGTGCCATGGTCTGCTTGTCATGGTGGTGTTAGGTCATGGGTTGGACTCAAAGATCTCAGAGGTCTTTGCCAATCTGATTGATCCCCTGATTCTGTGACCTTAAAGCCTCTGACAAAAAAAATAAAAATAATCCAATCAGTTTAACAGTCTCCAGTATTCCTAGGGGAGACAGCTCATAGGGGACAGTTACATATTAACCTTACTGGGTTCTGCCACCAAAATATTACAGAAATATTGAATATTACTGCAATGCACACAGAGATGCTATAATTCAAAGATTGCTTGATGTCTCTGGAACACACCTCTGATTTCAGCCTTTCAATCTCTGTGTCCTGATCTTCGAGCTGGTGCCGGAGTTGGTTGGCTGCAATCTTCTCTGTCTCCACGATCTGGACGAGATGGATGTACTTCTGCATCAGCACCTCCCGTTCGATTAGGATGTCTGAATAGCTAAAAGGGAAACATTTAAGTAAGTAAAAACAGTCAAATCTTGGTTTTCATAGAGTCATAATCATCAAGGCTGGAGGACACCTCTAAGATCATTGAGTCCAACCATTAACCTGTCACTGCTGGAGCCCCTAAACCCTAAACCATGTCCTCCAGCGTCACATCCAGACACCTCTTAAACACCTCCAGGGATGGTGACTCCACCACCTCCCTGGGCAATATCCCAGTGCCTGAATACCCTTACAGAAGCATCCTTTCATCTCCCCTTATGAGATATGGACAGACAGACACTGCAGTAATGACAAGAAACCTGCAAAACCATGTTTGTTAGGCTTAAGGTAATACTTAGCTTGATCACAAACCATCCAAAACCAAACATCAAATCACCAAACCTAGAGGGTTCATTACCCTTTTCAGACACAGGCACTAGCAGTACCGGTTTCCCATTATCCAGTTGCTGACAGGAAGATAATTGTATTTTTTATGAGCATCAAATTCTCAACACAAGAGCTCTATAAATCCCATCTATTTTATTATTTTAAGAGTTACATTTTTACCCATCTTTTGTGAGGACACGGAGGAGTGTGTGGCACTTCACCAGAACTAATTCTCTCCATCTGCCACAACATTTTATGGAAGAATTCCCATCACAACATCTATTTTAGTGTGCTTACATGTGTTTTGTTCTTTAGGCCCATGTCCTGAGTTGCAGTGTGGAGGTAGCCAATGGTATGTATTCTACTGTCCTCTCCACAAGCTGTTAAAGTAGGTGGGGCAGTGATCATTATCTCCCTGTCCATGATGGCTCCCTCAGGGGGCTGCCTCTCTTTAATGGGCTGTCAAGGACTCACTGCATGACCCATAGAATTACATCGTCCCATTGGGAGATGCTTCACCCCAAGGGGAGGAGCCAAACATTCCCACAGGGATATAATCTGGGGTCTGGACTAGCCCAGGGCCCTTACCTACTGGATTCCCAGAGGACAAGAGCTACCACTGGACCTCCAGGTGAAGACCAGATCTCCAAGGATCACTGCTCCAACAGACCCATCACTCCAGGAGGACTGCAGCCACCATTTAATCGGACTTCTACCATATCAATGCCCTGACTGACAGGATGTCAGGTTACTTTCAGACTCTGTCAGTGGGTTTTTTTCTTTTTTTTTTTTTGTACTGTTGCACTTGTTGTTGTTTTGCTTTATTTTTCATATTAAATTGTACTTCTGACTCGGAGTCTTTCACCAGTTTGCTTTCAAACCAGCACAGCCCATTTTAAGATTACTCAAACAAATGCATTTAATCTAATTAGCAACAGTCCCTCTTTTAGCTCTTGGGCAGCTTTTTCCTGGAAAGGGAAAGGTTCCCTAGTGTAATTAGATGCCACAATCAGAGCATCATGATAGAAGTACTGTTGCCAGCTTCAGGTAGAGGAGAAATCAGTTTCTTCCTAAGCAACATCTCTATCAGAGAGGCCTTGAGGCAGCAAAATCAACAGACACATTACTGCCTCTTTACTCAGCTTCCAGGAAGCTTCTTCCTCTGAGAGTTAAGTAAATGGTCAAGATAAAGGCCAAACTGCAAAAAACACAGGAGAACAAAGTCCTAAATCTTTGCTAAGGGATCCCTCATTATTTTATATCTCTTTTTTTTTTTTCACTGTAGAGTTAGCAACAGGATTTAACAGAAGGAATTTTTGCATTGCACTTTTTTTTTTTTAAAATCCTTCCTACTTGTTACATCACTCAGAAAATCCAATTGAAACCTGGTCACTGGAGGAGTCCCCCAGGGCTCAGTGTTGGGGCAGATGCTGTTTAATACCTTTACTGATTATCTGGACATGGGCAATGAGTGACCCTCAAGGAATCAAAAGCTCTACACCAAGTTGGGTGTGAGTGTGGATCTGCCCGAGGAATGAAGGAAAAGCTCTACACAGAGACCTAGACAGGGTCCATAAGCCAAGCACAACTGCAGGTTGTGCCAACGGTATGTATTGGCATACCATTGGCACCACTGCCAGAGGGTCAGTAAGGCTCGGTGCTGGTCCTGCCCTTGGCACACAACAGCCCATGCAGCTCCAGGCTGGGGGAGGAGTGGGGACAGAAGTATTGGTTCCAAAGTGCCTTGGAAGTGCTGGTGGCACAGCTCAGTGGAAGCCAACAGTGTGCACAGGTGACCAAGGAGGTCAGGGACATCTTGGCCTGGCTCAAGCAAACTGTGGCACCAGGACTAGGGCAGTGCTCATCCCCCTGGACCGGACACTGGAGAGGTCCCAGCTCAGTGCTGTGCTCAGCTTTGGGCACTCACTGCCCAAAGGCCATTGAGGCACTGGAGCATGCCCTGCCACAAGGGCAGCGAGGGCAGCAAAGGGCTAGAGCACATGGGGAAGGGCTGAGGGAGTTGGGCTTGGTTAGCCTGGAGAAGAGGCTCAGGGGTGACCTCATAAAAAAAAGAGAGAGGTGGGAGAGGTCTGTCCTGCCATGGCTGCAGGGAGAGGACTAGGGGGAATGGCCTTGAGCTGAGAGAGGGCAGTCAAATTGGATGTTAGGAGAAATGTTTTCCCTGTGAGGGTGTTCAGGTACTGGGATATTGCCCAGGAAGGTGGTGGAGTCACCATCCCTGGAGGTATTGAAGAGGTGTATGGATGTGGCACTGGAGGATCTGGTTTAGGGTTTAGGGGTTCCAGCAGTGACATGTTAATGTTTGGACTTGATGATCTTAGAGGTCTCCTCTAGCCTGGATGGTTCTATGATTCTCTGGTCCTGTGATTCTAGATCTATGATTCTGTGATTCTATGATTCAGAATAATGAACAATTGCCATTAAATACTTTGAGGCTCCTAAAAATGTCATAATGTGCATCCTCTACAGTTAATTTTTGGGGTTTATGTTTACTTGCACTTCTATCAGTGTTTAGTGCAGTTACTCACTGGGGGAGGCCAATATTAACTGCAGCAATTGAACTCAACACCTAACATGGAAAGTAAATTAGATTTAAAATAATTAGTATAATTGGCTATCATAGAGCAAAAAAGTTTTTCCTTCTTGAACAGATTACAAAAAGCATAAGAAGGTAATTTAATTCTCTTGCATTTACTGTTATAGTTTGACTTCTGAAGTAGTAAACAATAAATTGGAGGAAAAAAGCTTAGGTCTTCTCTCCTAGCAAGCAGAATGACACAAATTAATCTGGCATGAAGCAACTCTTTTATCCCTTCACTGTGCAATAAACAGCAATAAAGTGTGAGATTTAGTTCAATAACATCGTTCAATAAAAGAATTCTGTGGTGGGTCTCGTTGTTTTTTTCAGGCACCACAGTACTTAGTCTGGTTGCACCCTAAAAGGTATTTGCAGATGATAAAAAGGGCCTGAGTTAGGAACAGAGTTAGCACCAGCTGTTTCACAGTGATATGGAGGCAAAAGTACAAGCAATCTCTGCAAGAAAATGATTCCCTTAGTGCCTGAAGCACCACCTTGACTTCAAAATGTAAGATAAACACGTAATTTGTGTTTAAATACAATTAAGTTGATATTATTTATCA
>NW_008669186.1:0-19026 GCF_000695815.1 Acanthisitta chloris
TGCGCTGGCCGTGCGGGTCTTCGGCCCTCTCGGAATACATCGTGTTTGGCGTTATGCCAATTGTGTAGTATTAAAATAGTCTGTGTTTGTGTGGCTGTTTGTGAAGAATCGCGGTGACAACAGTAAACAAGAACTTATTCGGAGAAAAAAAAACACAAGCCACAAGTTTTCCATCCTGGGCAGACAACTGCTCATCCTGGGCAGATAGCTCATGTGTAGAGGCTGCTTACATCTTATCACTGTTTTGTCAGTCAGCACTGCTGTTTCAAAGTAAAATCAGCAGCTCAAAAGCAAAGCTCTGTCTTTGCTAGTGGTTTTAGTAGTTAGTTTAGCATCACAGAACAGTTGTGTGATGTTTCTGCTGCTAACATAGTCATACTCTAAACCTAAAGGGCAGTGGGAGAAGTATGGGCATGTGGGAAAAACCAAAATCCACTAAATCCTTTGCTTGCCATCTTTATGTTTTTATTCAACAGAAACTTTTGGAATGTGCTCAGTGGAGGATGTGCTAGTTTGGTAGTATACCTGTTGTGTCTTGGAGCTGTGCTTTGGCAGGCTGTGCTCCTGCTGGGCTGTGTGTGTAGGGATGGGATGGACAGCTACAGGTATCCCTGCAATCTGTGAATAGTTGTTAGGCCTGCTCTGACCAGAGAACATTTCACTGCTTGGAAATTGCACATGCCAGCCAAGTTAAGTTTGTGGTCCTTTCTGGGCGCTGGTATCCTACATAGCATTTGCTGGTGCTGTTAGCATTTGTTCTGGCTAAGAGTAAACTCGTGAGCATTTTTATGAACCACCTTTGATATATTTAGATAACAGGGAAGGGCTTAACATGATGATGGGAACTGATGGATGGGAGATGCAGTGTTATGTTTTGTATGTCTCCTTAATAAGCCTTCTTGAGACTGTGCACAGAGCCCAGAATCATTTGATTTGTAGGTAAGTGGTGGACTGGAAACTATCAGGAAGATTTTAGAGTATATTGCCAGTGCACATTTGTGCCACTTTCATAGCTGCTGCTGAGGTCATGTGTCAGAATATTGAATTGCTTTGAAGCTGGTCTTCCCTAACTTCTGTATGTGCCTGCAGCTTACCGTGGTCTCATGGAAGTCATGTGTTCTGTGTTCTAAAGCCATACTGAAGAACTTTTCTGCCTGGTTTAATCTGGGCTCTTGGAGGATGATCCAGCAGCTTGGTAGCTGAAGCAGCTGGCTGGCCTGGGAACCAGCTATATGCCCGATGAAGTGAGTTTAGCATTGGCCAGCTTTTGGATTCATGTGCAGCGATGCCCTCTGCAAGGAAGCCAGTCCTATTGCTGAGCACTTGCAAAGCTTATCCCAGCAGCTATTGAATGTATTTACTCTTGTACATAAAAGATGGGGCAGGGATACAGAAACAGAGGAGGGGATGTCAAGGCAGAGATACTGATCCTGAGGAATGAGATTCACAGAGCACTTCTGTGGGCATGTTGTTACAGATGCTGTTATGGCCAGGCAGAATTTTTGTTGCTTGATAAATTTGTTCAGGGAAAAAGGAAACAAAATACAGCAAATAACAGTCCAATGTGTTCTTCCTCTATCTTCCTTTTTTTTGAAAAGAACAAGAAAGTGATATTCCTTCAGGAACAAGAAGTGATCTATCTTTCCTTTGTACTGTGGAAGGACCCTGTGAGTCATGAGAAGAGAGAAAGGCTTCTCCATGTCAGTTATATTAGAGGAATTTCTGGGAAGGATGAGTGAAAAAACAGTATAGGTTAGAAATCAAGTTGCCTTTCATCTTTGAGACTTTGCACTTTGTGTAGCAAATTAAAAAGAAGATTTACCAGAAGGTCAAAAGGAATAAATGTTGAAAAGCTGATATCATTTAAAAATTTAAACAGATGTTCATTTTGGATGCAGTCAACTTGATTTTAAATAAGTATGTCAAATTGAAAACAAACAAAGCCAACTGAAAACAAAACCCCAAACAGCAATATGCATTGTTTGGATCTGGTTTCCTTGTCAGTGAAGTAGTAATCTGTGCCCTTTGTTTGAGAGGACACTGGCTGACTCTACATCTCTGGAGGAGTGGTCTCTCATGCTGAAAATGGTGTATGTTGGCAGAAGTATAGGGCTTAAAATAATTCATGTTGCCTTTAATGTCTGTGTATGTTCTCTCATTGAAGAACACTGAATTCTTCATGATGGTTTCATTGTGATTTCGGAAATGCTGCTTAATGGAGTAGTAGTGTAAAAACCCTGTTAATGTGCTCTGCTTTCTTCTATGCAATTGTACAACAACATTCAGCAGCAACAAACTTCTGCCATGGAGCCCTTTATAGATCAGAAAATCAACTGAATTTTAGGCATTCTTGTAAAGATTATCCAGATGAAAATACTCCAACTGCAGAGTTTTCTCATAGTGGTTACCAAAATGCTGGAAAATAAGGCTAATTGTTTTAGGAATGTCGCATCTGAAGGTCCTTAGAGGTCAAATCCAGTCTTTCTTATCACTAGCACCTTGCTGCATAATCCCTTGCAAAGATTTAGTGGCTGGAGCAGAAGCTTAGCAGGCAAGCCTGGACTGCCCAGGCTGTTCTAGAGCCTGATTTGAGGAAATTGCATAACCCCTCAGGGCTTTTAAGGGTCTGACTGTGACCAATTTATCTACCATTCACAAAACCAAATATTCTAGGACTTTGTTCTCTTGGACCCAGAAATTGATGATATGGTAATTGATAGTTACGGGTGATGGTTTATCATGGAAGAGGTTATGGTTTTGCAGCTCAGGACCCAGTGTGGGTCCCACAGAGCCTGAGTCAGGTCCCACCAAGCGCAGTCTCCAGGAATTGATGCAGCCCAGAACTGCTGTTTCTTATGCTTAATTGTGAGAGTAAAGTGGACCAGGCTGAAGAGTGTGATTGTTTGAAATGCCAGTGTTCTTTCAGAGCACTCTCTGTGGGCTCACAGCTATGTGTTGAGTGAGTTTGGGGTCAGAAGTGTGGAAGAACCATTTCCCATTCAGCTGGGAGCTGTGGTCTTCTGCTCTCATACATCCAGCACACAAACTGGGGACAGGGGAGGAAGAACCAGGACACTTAATCTCACAGGTGTAATATTACATTCACATCTCCTTTGCTTCCCATCTTTCTCTCTGTTTAACATGGCACCAAACCCAGATTGTTTCAGAAATTGTACTTACAGAAATTTGAAAAAAGAGTGATTCACTTCCTAATCTCTCTGGGCTGCTTGTATATCTTAAGACAGAGGGAGCATTTGCTCCTGTTTTTGTTTTTTTTCCTGTGTCTGGGGTGGAGGTGGGATTTGTTTGGAAATTTCCTTTAAAAATAAACAAATAGGTAAGAAAAGACTTTTGATTTAAGAAGAGAGGGAGAAGACCTAAAGTTTAACTAGGTTTTTATATTTAATATCTCGTGGACCAGTAAAGAAAGTTTTATGTGTTTCCTCATCTCCCTAATCTGTAAACCTGACAAATGCGGTTCAGAGCAATGATCACGTTCCTCACTTTTTAGCAAGTATTGACTAGAACAAAATAACATTTCCTGTTTCCTAACATCTGTAAAGTACAGTTTGTTCACTAATAAATATTTGACGATAGATTTATATATAATTGTACCTGTACTTGTTTCACTTTTTCTATAAAGTGACTGTAAAAGTTTTATAGAAACCTTGGTACCTGCTTTTTCGACATGCAAATCAGGAAACTTGATAATCCAGTTTTGATCCTGTGCTCATTAGTGATGCTTTATTTTGTAAATCTTGTAATTCTCTTGGAGTAGTCATTCTTATATGAAAAGACTTTGGGTAAGTTAATTTAAATGGCATACTATATACTTGATCAGATATTATAGTGCTTTAATTATAGGAACCCTAATAAGATTAGTGGCCATCAGTAAATCAGAAGGGATTGTTGGGGGTGGGGAGGCACCACATCTGACTGAGTTTCCTGCATGGTTGGCTTTGGTGGGACTAAAATCCTGCTCTCTTCTTCTGGGCATGAAATGTGGAGGCTGTCTTCCTTCTGCTCAGGACCTGTTACCACTCTTTCTCTGTGACCTGAGATCTTGTTTTTGACCCCATTTTTTTCTGTGCATGATTGCTTTCTGAAAGAGCTGGAGAAAAAAAAGCTGCAGACTGTTACAGTCAGGACATTTGTGGGGAACGTGATTATAAAGCTGCATAGTGAAGAGGAAAATCTAGGAGCAGTCTCTATCACATAAAACTAGTACTGTCTTGGAGCTGGAGGGACTTGACACCTGTGTGCCTCTTCAGGTGTCTGATGGTATCATATAAATGATACACCTTCAAAGCTGTAGTCTGCAGATGAAAACCAGCCAACAGAAATGTAGGCACCAAGTGCTGAATCATCTGATGGTTAATGAGCTGCTTGTGCCCTGACTCAAACCAGAGCTCAGAAAGGCCATTGTCATTCAGTGCAGAAGCAGCTCTGTGTTTGCAGGGGTTATTAATCTAAAACCATGCTTTCAACAGTAGCTAGCCAGTTGCTGAGATGGCTGCAAACTGCCTACCAGGAGGTGATGGCAGGGTAAGTGACCACCTTCCCCCTGACACTGCAAGAACACAGAAGTTTCCAGAGGAGGAAGAGAGATGCAGGAGGAGAAAAGAATGTTACCTGCTTATTTACAGGCTTTCTAAACCAAACCATCCACTTCAGGCACTGTAAGGTGGCTGTATTCCAGAGGAGGAGGCAGATAGACTTGGTCCATCAGCTGTGAACAGCCTGTAAGCTGCAGGAACACCTAAACTTTTTCACTGTCATTTTCAGCAAACAGCTTCCGAAAGTCTGACAGCTGGCTACACAGCAGCATTTTGGCACTGGCACTGCATACAACACATCAGGAGAACAGGACAGAGTTCAGGATGATACCCAAGTACCTTTAAGATTGTAAGAGTTAGTCTTTAAAGTTGACTAGTCATAGCAGAATTTTAGTCCATCTTGATGGCTCCAGTTTGGCCCAAAACTTTGGAGCAAAGCTTACAAAATCCACCATTAATGAAAATACTTTGAAATTCTTTTAAAAGAAAACTAGTTTTGAGCAATGTTCTTGAATGATAATACTGCTTGGCTCTCTTACAGTGTGTGAGCCTAGATACTCCGTCAACATATGAGCACTTTGTGTGGTGTGTTTGTTCCCTGTGTAGAAGTAACTGCAAGCTTACTCTACATGGATAGCTGTGACTTCCTCTTGTTTGGATAAGTCTTTGCCAGATGTAGAACTGGAATACATGGCCATCATTTCTTAAGCATGCTGTTACAAAGTGAAGAGGTAAGAGTGTGGCTGTTTTTCTTGCAGCTAAGAGTGTTTCTATTAAAACTCTGATCTGTAGGATCAGAAATGCTGGGAATAGGAAAGATGGTGTCACCTTTGAACAGAAAGGGTTTTGCTAATGGAGAAAGGCCTGAGTTCCTGAGGTGAGGATAAATGGTGTCATGAAATTGTTGATGTTGGTAGCAAAGGGTGAGGGTATATGGCGAGTCCTACAGTGATACCATGAGTTTGTTGGTGCTGATAATAAAGGTGATTTTGAAGCGTAAAGACTGCTTATGAATGGGAAATTGCAGTGGGAGATGGAGAACCAGTTTTGGTTTAGCTGGGATTAAAACCTAACTTTGAAAATGTGTAATTTCTCTGAAGCAAAAGCTCTCCTTGTCAGCTGCCTCTCTCATAGCCAGTGTGTTGCACCTCGCTGGTCTGTGGGTGGTGTTGGCATTGGGGACCACAGCCAGGCTGAGCCATCAGGAGATTGTCTGCTGCCTTCCCTCCTACTCCTCCCACCAGCTGTTCGCTGGAGCTACCAGGCACAGGTATGGACTCAGTCCAGGGATTTTAAGGCGAAATGAGTTGAAAACTGAACTGTTGGGTGTTAACTGCCCAAAGAGAAATGAAGGAGTTAAATGGGGTTGGGAAGGCCTTCAGCTCACCTCTGCCCCATTCCTGTTTCTCCACCCAGAACAACTGTTCTTCCAACTGCTCTGGGGCCTCTTGGCCCTTCATTCCTCTTTTCTTCTTGTACAAATATCTTGCTTCCTGCTGTCTAAACCAGCCAGGCTTGAGGAAAGTACGTATTTTACATGGCCAGGATGTCAGTACATTGTCAAAATGATTAAGAATTGTAAGGGATGTAATTTCTTTGAAAAAATTTAAACTGGAGACTTCCTCCTGAAGAAGGGCATTACTTACCCACCCAGGTTTATCTGTCTTTCAGTATGCTTTAGCTGCTTGCATTTATGTTTCTCTTGCTCTTTTTTTGATACTTTCTTTATAAATTGTATTTTAAAAATTAAAAAGTCCTTGTCTATATGATTTTATTAGCCAAGTACTTATTACCTTTTCTAGTATAGAAAAACTGACAAATTTGTCTGGTTTTTTAGTCCATTTTTAAATACTTGAAAAATTTTTGATAAGGCAAAGAGTGAATTTTACTTCTAACTAAAAAATTAGGATGGAAAACAAATTCCAGACTTTACTCATAGAGAAGAAATTTTATGGATTTCTGTGCAGAAGATTAGAAGTTTAACAGTAGTGTAAGCCATATTTGGAACTACACCTGAAATGGCAGAGTCCACGTTTGCCTTGCAGGCTGCCTCAGTGCTTCAATTTAAGATGTGTGTTTTCATTGGCAGGTTTGTTGGGATGTGCGGTTGTTCTTACTTATTTACTTAATTCTGAGAGAGGCTATACGTGTCCTAGATTATAATTCCATGGAAAGATAAATTTCTAAGGCTATCTTACTTCTATTTCCTTATGAGCCTGCTAGTAGACGGTAGTACACTTATATTCCCCAGTGGTGTTTTTATTAAGTACAGTACAAACTCTATTGCATATTGAACTGGAAAATAGAAGGGACAAAGTTTTATTTTCTCAAGCTTAGTCATCCTGATGCCATTGTGTATTGTTTTCTACCACTAACATGATCCAAATGGCAGCAGAAGCAGGTACCTCTTTAGTTTACTTGATTTGGCTTCCTGATCTCATGGGAATGGTGGCATATCAGCTCAAGGGGTGTAGGATTGGGATCTGAATGACTCTGTCCCTTTAGCTTGTAGGAAAGGGAAGTCCTATCCAAACTGTTTCAGCCGTGACGTGGCTCTGTAGGGTTTCTCACACAATACAAGGAAGGAAGAAAAGGGAGAAGAAGATTGCTAGGATGGGAAGGGCATGGTGATGGTGTAAGAATCAGTTTGCCCCAGAAGGCAAACTTGCTCAGGGTAAGCTTTCATAAAATGAAAGGGAAATGTGAACACTGGTGGCCTCCATGTAGGGTGAGTCTTTGGCCTATGTTTAAGCTGCAGCTGAATACTGGCCAATTATTCTGGCAAATGGTGTCCAGAAAGTGAAATGGGACTAGCTCTATTTCTGGTTTCCTACTGGATGAAGGCAGGAAGGAAATAAAACTAGCCTTAAAAAGAAGAAAAAAATAGTAAGGATTGTAAACATAGTTTAAAGTACAGAACTTCCAGGAAAATAATGGGTTAGTGTTTTACTGAGCTGCTGGAAGACTTTTATACCCTATAGGCAGCAGAGTGGGTGGAGTAGGTAGGGGCAGCATGCTGTCTGTGACGGGATTACAGAGGGACTGTGAGAGGTGCCACTTTCCTGAACAAGCAAAAATGAGTCCTTCACTATTGTCAGTACTGTTGCTGCTGTATGGGAGCAAAGAAATGGTGGGGGAGGGCTTCTTGACTTTTCAGCTATTTTAATGTTGCTCACTATGCGAGTGTCCTTTGGGGAGAGGACACCTTATGCCTTTCCATTCTAGTGCACCTGTGCAGTGCCAGGTATAATTTGTCTGCTTAGAAATACTCCTTTAGATGTCTTACAGAAGCAAGCATGTAAATTGCTCAGTACTTTTTCAAGTGCATGTGCAGCTCAGTTGTGCAATAGCTTGGAAACTCTGCTTAGTTAACTGTATGCTATTAGCATGCAGCTTAAAAATGGGAAAGAATGTGCAACTTAAAAGTTTTTTGGAATGGCGGATCTGCAAAAGAGAAAACATGGCCCATAGTATTTAGATGCTTAGTGTTGCATGCCAACTGCAAAATGTAGATGTTAGGACACCGGGTGAAATTATGGTGATAATACTATGTTTTAATGTGATGAGCTAATCCTACTGGAGATGAAGGCAGAAAATCAGTTGTGAAACACTGGAGTTTAGTCTAAATGTTGTTGTCATTAGACATGTATGGATATTGACATACACAGGGCCACCTAGACCTTAAAGTGGCTGACATAAAATGCAGTACTAAGTCCTGGATATTTCAGAGTATGCACATATCTGTGGTCCTCATTTCCTTACATGGGGGCAGTGGAAATCAAGCAAACTCAGAAATTTTCACTTTTTTATAAGGGAAAGTAAGTTCAGCCTTGCTTTTGTTTTATTTCTCAGTAACACTTAAAGAATAATTTTCAAACTTAAGATGCCCATTCTTTTAATATTTGGAGTTCTAACTCTACTTAGAATTACTAGCATCTTCCCATCTCCAAGATATAAATCTTCCTTGCAGTGACTGTTACTGATGGACATAGTGAAGTGCTTTTGCCTCAGTGAAGTAGACATTTCATGTGGAGGCTTGATTTGTTGTTCTTTCAGTAAGAGAAGCTCAGCAGATCCTGCCTGAATTACCTCAGAGTGTAATACTTCATGAGGACATCACCCAAGCCAAGACAGGTAGTTAGACAAGGCCAAGCTATCACTTCTGGTAAATTAAGGATCTAAAATGAGTTCTGGATCTGAGTCTTTTTTTTTTTCTTTATCAAGAAAAGCAGACCTGTCTAAAGCTGAAGGTGTACAGTCATTTTAGCTAGCAGTGCTGCTAGCCCAAATCTGCACCTTGCTCGCTATTGTTTATGCATCATTTGATCCACCAGCAGAATAAAAAAGATCTGATTTATAAAGTAAGCTTTCACAATAACTTTTTACTTTTTTTTTTGCTTATCCAGTTTCTCATTGTCTCATGCATAACTTGCAAATGTTTATTTCACCAAAAGGTGGTACTGAATAAAGTGCTAAGCAGGGCCATTTATTTTTGCACCTGTGACAGTGTCTGACCAAAATACTTGAAAATTACATGTTCATGGAGTTGACATGGAGGTTTTCATTGAAGCTCAATGAAATCAAACCTGCAATTTGGTCCTTTTGCTGCATCATTTCCTCTTTCACAATCCAAACAGAAGTCATAGCTTATCCAACGCCTGAAGGTGCATCTGCACCCACAGCTCTTGGACAATTATGGTCCAGGGTGTTTCTCTGAGCTGCTTGCAGTATTGAGGTTACCAGTCCAGCCCAGGCTGGTACCTGCTGGTCCTGTCTCTGCTGCCTGTGGCATCATTAAATAGGGAGCTCTCATCTAGCTGAATTATAAAGCATCCCCAAGTGTTATGTAACATAGATTATTCCTCAGACAGTCGTACAAGTCAAGTTCTTCATGTGAACATTCTTGCCAGATGAGGAACCTCTCTTTTGATCTTGCTTGTTTCAACATCTTTGCTGCAGCCAAGTGATGCCAAGCATGATCATTATGTTCTTGAGAGAAATTTTTTTTGTGCACCAGAGAGTTCTCAAAAGAAGTTTCTTGGTTTTCCATACCTGTTTGAGTAACAAGTGAAAAGATATAGAGCTCAAAGTGCTAAAAGTATTTTTGGATTTTATTGTGTGGGTTGTGATGTGGGTTGTTCTTTTTGAGGAGGGAAGGGAAGGTGTTAGATATATTGGTGGTATTTTGATTTTTTTTTTTCCTGCAAAGACACAAAATGCCTAAAGACTTATCAAATATGATGTTATTAAAAATGCACAACTGAAGAAGGTACAGCACTGTCAGGAAAGAACTGTTATTTATCATCAGATCTTTGATGGTGAAGGTTCTTGTTGAGTTTGGTTTTCTGATGCTAGTTTACCATTTAGTTGCTGTATCAAGTTTTGATCCAGGAGAATTTTGTCTGGCCTTATGGTGAGAAGAAAATCAAAAAAACTTCTTCCTTGCTCTATTTTCATTTTTCTAGTATGAGCTTGTCAGATTGCTGGAATGCTAGTAGGAGGCAGCAGATCTGGGTTTATGACGACAGATGATGCAAGAGGCTAATAACAATGGATCCATTAAAAGTGAGGCCCTTGTGAGGCCTTGGTGAGGGTTGAATTTAAGAAAAATGGCAGGAGCCAGGAAGGACTGCAAGGAGAAAAGTGTTATCGCAGAGATGCGGAACTGCTTGCTTCAGCATAAGGAGAACTGGGAGGAGAAATGACTGTTCTGCCTAAATCAAGAGGGGGTAACTTGGGTAGGCACTTGTAAAGAAGTTTTGACACAGCACAAACTCTAAATCATGTATTGAATTAAGTTAGGCTGGAAATCAGTATGAGCCTGTATCTTTGGGATAGAAGAGAGGGACCTGGGAGAGCCCTTCCAGTCTCTGAATTTGGGAAGAAGGGTGCAGTATTGGAGTGGTTCTCAAAGCCAGCACCTGCAATACTCTCAAAAAAAGACTTGCTGTGGCACCACTATGTGCCAAATTTGGCCCAGTTGGATTGGAAGGCTGCCTGTGCTTCTCAGTGCACTCTGTTGAGAAACTGCAGTCCAATGAGGAAATAGTAGAAGAGCTTTATTGTCTAGTGCTACTTTTCCTTAACCATTGAAAACAGCAAAGAATTTTTTTAATGCCCAACATGTAACTGCAAGCTGTGCACGTCAAACTATGCTTTGTGTCTGGTATTTTTTGTCTACATGGAAGCTGAAGTCAAATGCTTCATACTGTTGTCAGGAGAAATAGCTTTTCAATAAATTTCAAAACTAAATTTTTGACACAGTTTCTGGTTAGACTGATCTGGCTGAATCAGAGCAATTTCCAAGTGATTCCTTCCTTCTGCTGGCAGAGGATAGACTGCGTTTCTGTTACCTGAGTTGACCCAGACTAAGGAGAATGCCTTTGTGAAATAATTCTCCAAGGGAATTCTTGCAGGCTGTTGTATAAAGAAACTTGTGAGAGAAAGAACATTTAGCAAAGACCAGTGATTGTTTTCATTTCCACTGATTGCTTTCACGTGAGAACAATGAACAGAACAGATGGTTGCAGCACCAAAGAAGAGCTGTGTAACACTGAAAAACTATTTCTGAAACTGTGGTTTGTGTGGGGATTTGTTTTGAAAAAATGTATTTTTTCGTGAAACTACTGTTACCACCTGGGTGAGTGTGCTGTTAATTACTGGAATTCAGTAGCTGGTTGTTGAATGTTCTTATCTTTCTGTTAGTCTTTAGTTTAGCTGTGTGCTTCAGTTGATAATCTGTGGTATCATCATTCTGGATTTATAACCTGATGTCTCATTCTAGGTTTTGTTGGGGCTTTTTTTCCAGTTTTTGATACCACTATTTGAGAAGTTCTGTGGAAGGTTTTTAGCATTCTTAAAGTATGTTGGCTGTCAGGTAGCTTTTTGGTAGCTCAGGGTAGTTGCAAGTTGATTTATTTGGGATTCTGGTGAAATCCATCCTGACTCTGTGTCTGGCCTAGTGTGCATAAGGAGGACTTTACTGCTGAGATACAATAAACATTGAGTTTCTGTATTCATCACAAAATATGCCTGCAAGCTGTTTGAATGAGCTTGAAGCTGTTGTTCTCTTTATAGCTGCTATATGTAGAAGTTAGATCCACAGGGAAAAGATGAACAAATCTTGCATAGAGTTGGAGGCTTAGTAGCTATGCACTTATGTTTTTAATGTCTCATATGTGTCTACACCTTTGAAGACTGTGCAGTATAAAAGAATAATTTTTTATTCAATTTTTGCTAAGTTGAGTTTATACCAGACTAAACTGGTTTCCTGCAGAGTTTTAGTTTTATTTAGTGTCTGAGTTCATCAGTGACGTCTGTCTGGGAAGACAAATTTGATGGAAGCACTAATTGATGTAATTTTTGGCTCTGAAATTGATAATCAGGCACCAATTTGATCACAACAAGCCTTCTGGATTTGAACAAACATTACACAAACATGCAGTCTGATACATGCTGACACCAACAGGTATTGAAACATTGAAAATATTTCTGAAAGTTGTATGATTTTAATGGATTGCTTCATATATGGAAGCCATGGTGGAAAAACTGGTAAGAACTATATCTGGCATGTATCAAATAATAGTGTGTCTTGTGTAATGGTCTGTTGCAACATATGAAAAATTCAGAGCCCAAGGAATAAGGCAGATGAAATAAAGTAAATGGCCAGATGATGCGTATTTTGACTGGGTTATAAAACCTTTATTTATGGCAGGAAGTTGAGCTTCTTCAAAAGGTGTATGTTTACCTAGTGAGTGCTGTAAAGATCCTGGAGGGTGACCTCTGCTCTCACCAGCTTCCAAATTTTGCTCTCTTTCTTCTTCCATTTCCTGGATGAGCTTCCTTTTTACTATCAGGAGCTTTTTAAAATGCTATTTCTTCTCCATACTGATTCTTTTGCATACAGTATTTGTAGTAGTGCTCTGCAAATGTTTGTAGAATTGCAGACTGGCTTGGTCACATTATAGACTGTTCATCAGTGCCATTAAAGTGAAAATTACACAGTCGTGGACTTTTTGTATTTTTGTTGTGTTGGTAGAGTGTTTGTCTTGCCTTCCTCCTGACAATGTATGATTGACCAGAAGAGAGAATTCCAGGAGGATCTTTGTAATTAGATATCACATCCTGTTCTCTGTTGAACTGCCTTTGAGGAAGTAGCAGATTTCTCCAAGAGCGGTCCGTAATTTGCACTGCTGGTATCGCTCAGAAGTGTTAAACTAAGACACTTAAGACAAGGTTGAATTTTCATGACATACGGCTTAAGCAGCTCCTTGCCATTCCTTGCTATCCCTGGACACCTCTAGAGAGGGGCCTGAACTATATTTACAGCAGTGAAATTGAAGGAACTTTTTTTTCTTCCCCCCATTTACTTCAAGGTCATGGGAAATGTTGTTACTTGTGGCTTGGAGAAGTCCTGGGCTAGCCTGTGTACTCTGTTTACTCAACTGTGATTTCAGCACACTGGTTTTGAAGACACAGCTCAATAGCCTTGTGCTTCTATTATAGAGATATATCCGGCTGCAAAGTGGAAGGGTTGTGAAATTTGCAAGTCTAAAAGCATGTAACAGAAAATTAGTTACTGTTGCATTGATTGTTACTAAAAGTTTTTTGAAGACACCCCTCACATCCCTGAATTAGCAGGACAGATTTTGTTCTCTCTTTTATTACCATTTAGGCTCTATAAATAAGAAGAGGATGGAGTAACCATGATATTAAGACTTTTATCTGCTTTTCCTCCTTTTTTCCCTCCTCTTTCTCTTTGAACGGAGTATGGCTGGGGGTGGGAGGGCATTGGGAAAAGGAGCTAGTCTTTCTGAAGTACTAGAGTTCCTGTGCAGCGTGTTTTGCAGGTGACACCTTTATGCATGATTACACAGGGGACAGGTTTGCTCAATTGCAGCTTTAATGTTTCAGTTACACCTGTATACTTTGTTGGATGTAATAAGAGGTGTTTTGATGCCATGTAGGTGTTCAAATGCTCATGCAGGAAGTGACTAATACGGCTGGGCAGGTAGGGCTGCAGTAATGAGACCAGAAAGAAAATGGGCTTTATTTATATCAGAGCAGCTGTTGCTGCTCAGCTTAGAGAACATGTCACATGGCAGTAGAAGTTTAGTGTTGATTTAGCATACCAATGCTTTGACCATTTATTTGCATTTTGGAAATTGTATTTTTTTGGGGTTTAAGGAAATTATCTGCATATGTTATGTCTTGCATTGTACAACAGATATATTAATTGTGCTAATACTACTTGATGCAGACCCAAACAAACAAGAAATTGCTTATAGGTTCTTTTTTTTTCTTTTAACATTGGAAAAATACAGAATTAGGACTGCTGATCAGTCTTAGCTGTCCTATAGTGACCAGAGTGGAAAAACCTCAGAATCATGCCAACTTGTAACTCCAGTTCAAACTACTTTAAAAACCAGTTCTTCCTCCAGTCTTTAGGAAAACATGGTGTGTTTTGGTATGGTTTCATCTGAAACTAGTTGCAAACTTGTAAAATTCTAAAAATGCCTTTTTTTTTTCTTTCTGCACAAAACCTGTATATTTGGGGAAGTGGTACCTAATTGTTGAGATTTCCTTGAACCTGTACATACTGTATCAAATTGCACTGATTACTGTAACAATACAAATGCCTATGATGATAATTTAACCTTTGTACTGAAGTTAAATTACAGATTATTTCATGAATGGGGAAATACATACATTTGGCAAAGCTTCTTTTCTCCTTTCATTTTCCCTTTTGGATTTCCATGTTTGGACTCTTGCTGTTAGTTCCTCTCTGAATTTGCACACCTCAGGAATTATAATGCTCCTGGAATACAGGCAAAATTGCAATGTTCCCATCTTAGTGGTGACTAAGTAAAAGTCCTAGTCTACTCACGTGGGCTTTTTCTTCCACTTTTTTTTGTTATTTTTTTGTTCCACTTTTCTGGTTAGATCTCTTGAGCAGTTTTTGTGGGTTGGCCGGGCTTGCTTTGCTGTACTGTGCTCAAATTTGTGGCTTAATGGGTTTTACTTTCCAAGGGTCTCTTAAAAGTACTTCTGTTGTGTGGTAGGCAGTACTGCATGTATGCAGTTTTTCTAGTCTCACGTAGGATGCGAATATAATGTCTTCCATCATGAGGTACTTGTCTGCTGTCAGAACTAAGAAGAAAAATCATATGAAGTCCCATGTGAATTCAGCAATTTTTCTTTATCAGAAGTATCTTCCATGTAGCCCAGTTGCAATTTACTGTCTGCTGTTAGAATCAAGCAGTCCTAACCCAGATTTCTAGATTTTTGTGGTTTCTTCCAAATGGAAATGTTCCATCCCACTTGAATCTTTGGGGACAATTGTAGCAAAGGTTGGTTTGAATAACTTGGAGATTAAACTTTGGAGATACCCACTTTGTTGATCATGTCAGTATATTTAATAAAAAAAAAAAGAAAAAAACCAAAACCCAAACCAAGAAAACCCAACATTTAGGTTATTTCCTAAAAATCGTTAGTTCAGTGTATGAGTGGCCAGCTCAGCATTGCAGGATGCCTGTCTTCATGTTTACAAATGCTGTGCATGGGGAATGAAATTGTACACGATGGAAAACTGCAGTTAACCATCTGCAGACTTTTCACTATGTGGCTTAACTCAGTACTCATTCTGACAGCACTGAGGTGTCCCAGGCTTGTGGGACTTAAGCTAGTTTCATGTTTTGTCCATTCTGGCAATTTTAGACCCCTGTAATATCCTATGGTGGCTCCTGGAGCAGGGTGGCACTTTTCTGGTGTGTGTACATGTTCCTTTCTTGCAGTATACGAGAAGTGGGCAAACTCAAATGCAGTGAGAACAGCAGGATGGAGGTGGCAGAGGAAAGAGATTGGATGGGCCAGGACATCTTATTTCTGGATGCTGTACCACAGTCTGTATGCTGATGACCGTCCTGTAAGGCTTCTGATGTGGAGGATGAAGGCTGAGTGACTTGGTGAGGAATAAGATCAATGTGTGTGTCTGGTGCAGAGAGACAGAAGAGATGCAGGAAGCAGAGGCAGCAGGGCAGGGGAGGGTAGAGGCAGGGTGCCTGCAGGCTGCAGCAGAGGCTGCAGGGATCTGCTTGCTCTCTCCATTTACTCTGCCTAGGGTGAGATGTCTCTTGGCATGTATTTCTCTAGCAGCTGATCAGCATAAAATAACTGCCTAGTACTGCTAGTAGTTATTCCCTAAGTTCAAGATTCATTTTTTTTCCTCTGTGTGTGACAATAGACTTCCAGCTTGCTGACAACGTGTGTAGAAGCTGGTACTCTCCCATACAACTCGTTTGGAGGAGTAGGATTATTACAGCTTTCATGAGTTTAGGAGCCATGAGATGAGAGAGAATAATGCAATAGTTAAGGCAGGAGAACTATGTTGTTGTTGGTTTTTTTTTCCTGATAGTATTAGGCCTTCCAAGTCATCCTAGCCAAGTCCCAGGGGACTTCTCACAGATGACCACTTATTGTAGTCACTCAGTTTGTGAACTCGCCTTTGGCACTCAAAGTCACTAGGAGCTATGCTTTGAGGTAAATCAGGCTGAAGTTAGGAAAAAGACATTCTTATTTGCAAGATGTCCATATTCTATAATGAGAAATTAATAACTTTAGAGGTTTGCTGTGCAGAAGTAGCTGAGGGTGCACATTAAAAAATACTTTAATGATCTCTGTTTCATCATTCTCCCTGTGTGCAGTGAAAGACCTGCTAACCTCTTCTTACTGATTGCAATTTTGCAAATGAGAACCCAAATGGAACTGTACTTTGCACTTAGTTTTAAGCATAACCATTTGTACTTTAGAGACTTAGCACACAATGTGCATAGTATATGGAAATTAGCACTGGTGTGGGGTTTCATGCTTTTATCCTAATTTTAATAATGTTTATTGCTTTACTGATTTCTATAATTTTGACAGACTTTCTCATATAAGTTGTTCATTGTGCAAAACTTGCACAATTGTTCAAGACAGTTGGAGTCTCTGGAGGTGATATCATTACTCTTTGAACAGAACAATGAAATGTACTTAGTAAAAATTTTTTGCAGTGTATGGCAAGGTAATGAGGTGTCCTGTTAATACTATATCTTTTAGTAATCACTGTTTTATTCTTATAGTCAGTTGTTTCACAGTGTTTCATAGCATGTGACAGTTGTTGGTAGAGTTCCTCTCTGCTTCTTGGTCCAAAGTTGCTAAGGATACCTGTTAACTTAGTTGTTTCATTAAAAGTTATGCATTTCTTCATCTTAAAAAGCCGAGTTACTTCATAACTATTCCCTTGGCTTTAACTTCACAGATAAGACTCTTGTATCCTTCAGGGAGATAGCTGAGAGAAGGAATTGTGCCAGTCAAAGTGGAAAGTGTGAAGACCACCTGAAGGGCCACGGGGCAAGCATTAAGGCACTTGCTGGGTTTAGACCTAAAGCTCAGTGAAGGACTTCTGTGCATCCTGCTGAGCATTTTAAGTATTTATACAAAATGGGAAAATATATGTTAGTGCTCATAAGCCTAAATACAGACTGCTTTCTGAAGAACAGCAGTTTTGGCATGTGTGGGGAATACACTGCTGCTTAGACTCACCCGGAGAGAGGGTTCAGGTGCAGCCCACCAACCCTGGTGTGTAGTTGCCATTAACTTTTTACTGAAGGGAACTACTGAACACATTTCAGGCTTGTAGCTTCCTAAAGGTAAACACAGTTAACAGGAGATGTGCTTGGTACATGATCTGAAAGTGTAGATTGACATGACAGGTAAGACAACTGGTAGTCAGCTACCTCTGCGAAAGTCTCTCCTTAGCCATGCCTTTCCCACTTTGCTCTTGGGTTGTGAACTAGTGATCATTTGTCACAGGGAGAATTAATTCAGCTGCCTCATCAGTTGGAAAACTAATCTAAAAACACTTCGGTCTCCTGTGTTAGCCAGCTGAAACTTCTCTCCTTGCAGCCTTGTGATTGCTCTCTAAAGCAGAGGAAGAAGGGAAAGCTATATTTTTTTTTTTCCCTAATTTTTTTAGCCATTAGGCAGGGCATAGTCTGAGATAATGGCAGTCTTGGCTGACTGTGACCTGTTGGAGTGGCTGAAGGGGTCTGAGACCTGGAGAGGGATGCCTGGACCAGCTGGTGTGTAAGAGGTCTGGCTGGACCAGCACCCCAAACCTTTCAGGCCCACGTAACTGGAGATCTTGGGTTAAACTCTGGTGATACAGGGTAAGCCTAGCATACCATCCAGAAAGAGTTGTCTGTGTGGGTAGAAATCCACTTCCTTTCTATTCCAATCCAGCCAAAAAGAATGATTACAGGGAACTGAATTGAGTGAGGACAGCAGTTATTTCTGTCTCTCTCCATATTCATATATTGTCTGTGACTGTTGTTATTCTCAAAGTATTTAAAAATTCAGGGAAAGGAAGTCATTTTACCTTGCCTTTTGGACGTTTTTTTTCCCCTCCTACAGGCAAGTATTTCCACAGCCTTATCTGATCACAACAGTATTTCTGCAAGAATCAAATCTCTTCCTCACTGCTAGCACAGATTTTAGCCAGGAGTCTAACCTGGTGCATTTTGACTTATTCTACCTCTGTTGTTCATTTCTACCTCACTGCAAAAGCAGCCTGTCAGAGCACAGTGCTGCACGCAGCAGCTTTGCTGAACTCGAATCAACATTTTGAAGAAGTAAAAGGTTTGTAGTAAAGGTTATATTATGTTGTTTTACATTTTTTTAAAAAAACTTATTTACATATATAAACAGCAGATAAGTCGTGGTTTTGCTTTGTTTTGTCTTTTTTTAAAGAAAATTTGTAACAAATGGTAAGTCATAATTTCTTCTCTTCACATTGGTAAACCCAATGTGAAAATGAGTATTTTATTAGCCTAATTGGGTGACAGAACCACCTTTAGCAATTTAAATGAGCTTGCTTCATATTTTCTCTGCTTTAGGAGAAAGTGCTAAGTGGAATATATTGTTCTGAACACAGTTGTAGTTTGTTTTTCCTGGTGTAAAACATCTGTGTGGTCTGCTTCCCTCCTTGTTTTGTTGTTTCTAATGCCTTTGTGAGGTTATAAAGATTCTAGCCGCTTTTTACAAAGTCTGCAACAATCAATACGCAAACACTCTCCGTTAATCAAGGTGAAGACTGTCTTCCAGCTCAGCTGGGACCCAGTTCTGGCAGAATGTGGGGTAGACTGACCTGACACAGTAACAACCCCCAAATTACAGCCAGAGTTTGATCAGCAGGAGAATAACACTGATAGTTTGGCTGTTAAATTTGATGTTTAGAAATTACTGTGCAGTAGACAAGTGCAACTCTCTACTGGATTAGATCAGTTGTGGGGCAGAATTGTCCTTTCAGCTTTCACTCCAGGATTTTTCTTCTGTGCCACAGTTTTCTCCTGAGGTGTTGTATGTAACAGTGTAACTGTTCTGTGGTGGGCAGTTTGCTCTCAGCTAGGGTGACACTTTTGCTTTCATTCCT
>NW_008669186.1:19040-20174 GCF_000695815.1 Acanthisitta chloris
ACTGTTTAAGCTTTTGCCTTAGCTCCCTGGAGAAGACTGTGATGTTTGCACTTCTTTATCTTGTATGTTTGCTCCCTGTTGTGGCTGTATCTGTCATTGCATTAAATCTGTATTGAAATGTGATTTCAACTTGGAGTGCATTATGAGAAATAACCTCATAAAGTCATGTGAAATTGAAGCTGTAGCACAGTATCTGGGGTTTGTCCAAATGGTGGTATGTGCAGAGAGGCTTGAAAGGCCATTCTGCATTAGTCTTTCCTAGATTTATCCCTGAAAATGGGTCAGCATGCACATCCATTGCTTAAGCTGTGTAAACGTTACCACTTTCTTTCACTTCGTGGGAGCTTTAATAGCACAGCTTTTCACCAAAAGCAGCTTTATTTGTTCTGGATAGGTACTGGTCCAATGAGATGGGTTTTGTTTCAAGAAGGCAGAGCAAAATAACTTTCTAAATCAAATTGTAGCTATTTTGTAACAACTTGATTGCATAAAGGTATTTCTTTAAGTTACCGTGTTTGTAAGGGAAGACAAGCTCCCTATAGTCCACCTTCAGTCTTATGTATGTTACTAATATTCCTGCTAATCACCTGTTTGTTAAAAGTACTTTTCAGGTATTTTTCTGCTTTTGCTTGCACCTAGGCAACTCTGCTGTTTCTGTATTAAATTTATCGAGTAAAAAGGGCACAATTTGGTTTCATGTCTCATAGTCAAGAATAAAAATATTTATCATTAATAAATGCACAAAAAACCTCACCACCTCAGACCTAGAAAAGACATGGATACTAAAGAGTTGTACGTATCTTTCTGAAGGGAAGCAGGACAGTTTAGGAATGGCTATAAAATGCCTGTCCTTTTTTCTGCAAGCCAGGGAATGTAAATGGTCAGGTTGGTCAAGAGAATAGTTGAGACATTTCTGTTATAAGTTCTCTCTGTTTTTACATAATCACCCACATCCATGCCAGCTCTGTGTCAGGTTTTGTAGCCATCTTCTGGGATTGAATAGTGAGATAGGGAGCATATTTCTCCTTTCCTACCTCCTTCATTCGATTATGAGAACTTTTCTGTATTTTATGCTAAGCACCACTTTCTGATGGAAGAATATTAAGCATCATGAAGTGTTTCTGTAGGTTCAGC